>NC_135809.1:67441628-67648875 GCF_964213995.1 Mustelus asterias | reverse complement strand
CCTCCCCCCTCTCCCCTCCCCCCCCCTCGCCCTCCCCCCTCCGCCCTCCCCCCCTCGCCCTCCCCCCTCGCCCTCCCCCCCTCGCCCTCCCCCCCTCGCCCTCCCCCCTCGCCCTCCCCCCTCGCCCTCCCCCTCGCCCTCCCCCTCGCCCTCCCCCCCTCGCCCTCCCCCCTCGCCCTCCCCCCTCGCCCTCCCCCCTCGCCCTCCCCCCCTCGCCCTCCCCCCTCGCCCTCCCCCCCTCGCCCTCCCCCCTCGCCCTCCCCCCCTCGCCCTCCCCCCTCGCCCTCCCCCCCTCGCCCTCCCCCCCCTCGACCTCCCCCCCCTCGCCCTCCCCCCTCGCCCTCCCCCCCTCGCCCTCCCCCCCCTCGCCCTCCCCCCCTCGCCCTCCCCCCTCTCCCCCTCCCCCCTCCCCCCCTCTCGCCCTCCCCCCCCTCGCCCTCCCCCCCCTCGCCCTCCCCCCTCGCCCTCCCCCTCGCCCTGCTCCCCCCTCGCCCTCCCCCCCTCGCCCTCCCCCCTCCCTGCCTTCCCCCCCTCGCCCTCGCCCTCCCGCCCTCGCCCTCACCCTCCCCCCCCCCCCCCTCTGTCTCTCTCTCTCTCTATCTCTTTCTCCCCTTTTTGAATGAAGCGGTAAAAAATCTGGTCTGTACACTGTTTTTGACGCTGTACTTGCCTGACTGTGGTTGACACTGTTACTGAGCACCTGAAATGGAAAGTGTCCCGTTTTCTAGCTAAGCTTGGTGAACACAGAAAGAGGCCCAAAAGCATATTCAGTATCATAAGTGGTCTGAGAAATGTTGGAAACACACAAGAGGCCAGTCAGCATTTTCTAAAGAGCACAGATCTTTTTTCAAAATTCAAACAGTCACTGAAAGGCGTAGTCTGTAGGCCACCAAATAATAACGTCATGGTGGGGTGAGCAATAAACAAGAAATAACTGATGCATGTAAAAATGGTACGGCAATTATCATGGGGGATTTTAATCTACATATCGATTGGTCAAGCCAGGTCAGTAAAGACAGTCTTCAGGATGAGTTCATAGAATGTATCCTAGATAGTTTCCTCAAACAGTATGTAATGGAACCTACGAGGGAGCAAGCTATCCTAGATCTGGTCCTGTAGAATGGTGTGGAGATGCCATCATTGGACTGGGGTAAACACAGTAAGAAGTCTCACAACTCCAGGCTAAAGTCCAACAGGTTTATTTGGTAGCAAAAGCCACTAGCTTTCGGAGCCCTGCTCCTTCGTCAGGTAAGTGGGAGTTCTGTTCACAAACAGGGCATATAAAGCCACAAACTCAATTTACAAAATAATGATTGGAATGCAGTCTTTACAGGTAATCGAGTCTTAAAGGTACAGACAATGTGAGTGGAGAGAGCGTTAAGCACAGGTTAAAGAGACGTGTATTGTCTCCAGACAGGACAGTTAGTGAGACTTTGCAAGCCCCAGACAAGTCGTGGGGGTTACAGATAGTGTGACATGAACCCAAGATCCCGGTTGAGGCCGTCCTCATGTGCAGAACTTGGCTATCAGTCTCTGCTCAGAGACTCTGCGTTGTCGTGTGTCGTGAAGGCTGCCTTGAACAACGCTTACCCGAAGATCAGAAGCCGAATGCCCGTGACCGCTGAAGTGTTCCCCAACAGGAAGGGAACACTCTTGCCTGGTGATTGTCGAGCGGTGTTCATTCACCCGTTGTCGTAGCGTCTGCATGGTCTCCCCAATGTACCATGCCTCGGGACATCCTTTCCTGCAGCGTATCAGGTAGACAACGTTGGCCGAGTTGCAAGAGTATGTACCGTGTACCTGGTGGATGGTGTTCTCACGTGAGATGATGGCATCCGTGTCGATGATCCGGCACGTCTTGCAGAGGTTGCTGTGGCAGGGTTGTGTGGTGTCGTGGTCAGTGTTCTCCTGAAGGCTGGGTAGTTTGCTGCGGACAATGGTCTGTTTGAGGTTGTGCGGTTGTTTGAAGGCAAGAGGTGGGGGTGTGGGGATGGCCTTGGCGAGATGTTTGTCTTCTTCAATGACATGTTGAAGGCTCCGGAGAAGATGTCGTAGCTTCTCCGCTCCGGGGTCGTACTGGACGATGAAGGGTACTCTGTCCACCGTGTCCCGTGTTTGTCTTCTGAGGAGGTCGGTGCGGTCCTTCACTCTGGCGCGTCAGAACTGTCGACCAATGAGTCGAGCGCCATATCTTGTTCTTATGAGGGCATCTCTCAGGGTCTGGAGGTGTGTGTTGCGATCCTCCTCATCTGAGCAGATCCTGTGTATACGGAGGGCTTGTCCGTAGGTCATTAGTCCTTTAAGACTGATTACCTGTAAAGACTCGCATTCCAATCATTATTTTGTAAATTGAGTTTGTGTCTTTCTATGCCCTGTTTGTGAATAGAACTCCCACTTACCTGACGAAGGAGCAGCGCTCCGAAAACGAGTGGCTTTTGCTACCAAATAAACCTGTTGGACTTTAACCTGGTGTTGTGAGACTTCTTCCTGTATAATGGGACAGGAATAATTAATGATCTCACGGTTAGGAATCCTCTTGGAAGGAGTGATCACAGTATGGTTGAATTTAAAATACAGATGGAAAGTGAGAAGGTAAAATCCAATAGTGTCTTGTGCTTAAACAAAGGAGGCTACAATGGGATAGAAACATAGAAAACTACAGCACAAAACAGGTCCTTCCGCCCCACATGTTGTGCCGAACATATCCCTACCTTTTAGGCCTACCTATAATCCTCCATCCTATTAAGTCCCATGTACTCATCCAGGAGTCTCTTAAAAGACCCTATTGAGTTCGCCTCCACCACCACTGACGGCAGCCGATTCCACTCGCCCACCACCCTCTGAGTGAAAAACTTCCCCCTAACATTTCCCCTGTACCTACCCCCCAGCACCTGAAACCTGTGTCCTCTCGTAGCAGCCATTTCCACCCCGGGAAAAAGCCTCTGAGAGTCCACCCGATCTATGCCTCTCAAAATCTTATATACCTCTATTAGGTCTCCTCTCATCCTACGTCTCTCCAAGGAGAAAAGACCGAGCTCCCTCAGCCTATCCTCATAAGGCATGCCACTCAATCCAGGCAACATCCTTGTAAATCGCCTCTGCACGCTTTCAATCTTTTCCACATCCTTCCTGTAATGAGGCGACCAGAACTGAGCACAGTACTCCAAGTGGGGTCTGACGAGGGTCTTATATAGCTGCATCATTATCCCCGGACTCCTAAACTCAATCCCTCGATTGATAAAGGCCAGCACACCATACGCCTTCTTAACCACCTCCTCCACCTGCGGGGCCGATTTTAGAGTCCTATGGACCCGGACCCCAAAGTCCTTCTGATCCTCTACAGTACTAAGAGTCTTTCCCTTTATATTGTACTCCTTCATCCCATTTGACCTGCCAAAATGGACCACTACGCATTTATCTGGGTTGAAGTCCATCTGCCACTTCTCCGCCCAGTCTTGCATCCTATCTATGTCCCTCTGTAACTTCTGACATCCCTCCAGACTATCCACAACCCCACCAACCTTGGTGTAGTCGGCAAACTTACCAACCCATCCCTCCACTTCCTCATCCAGGTCATTTATGAAAATGACAAACAGCAAGGGTCCCAGAACAGATCCCTGGGGCACATCACTGGTGACCGACCTCCATTTAGAAAAAGAGATGAGGGAGGAGTTGGCTACGGTAGTCTGGGAGAAAAGGCTTTATGGTGGGACAATTGAGGAACAGTGGAGGACTTTCAAAGCGATTTTTCATAGTGCTCAGCAAAAGTATATATCAGTGAAAAGGAGGGACAGTAGGAAAAGGGATAATCAGCCATGGATATCTAAGGAAATAAAGGAGGGTATCATATTGTATGCGTGAAAAGAAAATGCATACGAAGTAGCAAAGATCAGTGGGGAAACTAGAGGATTGGGAAATCTTTGAAGGTCAACAGAAAGCCACAAAAAAACTATAAAGAAAAGTAAGATGGATTATGAGAGTAAACTAGCTCAGAATATAAAAACAGATAGCAAAAGTTTCTACAAATATATAAAATGAAGAAGAATGGCTAAGGTAAACATTGGTCCTTCAGAGGATGATAAAGAGGATTTAATAATGGGAAATGAGGCATTGAACAGGTATTTTGTATTGGTCTTCACAGTGGAAGACACAAATAACATGCCAAAAATAAATGACATGGAGTTCATGGCAGGTGTGGACCTAGAAACGATCATTATCACTAAACAGATCGTGTTGGACAAGCTAATAGGGCTCAAGGTAGACAAGTCTCCTGGCCCTGATGGAATGTATCCCAGGGTACTAAAAGAGATGGGAAATAGCAAATGCGCTCATGTTAATTTACCAAAACTCGCTGGACTCTGGGCGATTCCAGCAGATTGGAAAACAGTAAACGTAGGCCGGTTATCTTAACTTCTACAGTGGGGAAAATGCTTGAATCTATCATCAAGGAAGCAATTGCAAGACATCTGGATATAAATGTCCCATTGGGTAGATGCAGCATGGTTTCACGAAAGGGCAGGCCATTTTTAACTAATTTACTGGAATTCTTTGAGGACAGTGGAATACAGTGGACAACGGGGAACCAGTGGATGTGGTGTATCTGGATTTCCAGAAGGCATTCAACAAGGTGCCGCACAAAAGGCTGCTACTTAAGATAAAGGTATACAATGTTATGGGTAATGTATTAGCATGGATAGAGGATTAGTTAACTAACAGAAAGCAAAGAGTGGGGATAAATGGGTGTTATTCTTGTTGGCGATCAGTGACTACTGGTGTGCCTCAGGGATCAGTGTTGGGACCGCAATTGTTTACAATTTACATTGATGATTTGGAGTTGAGGACCAAGGGTAGTGTGTCAGAGTTCACTGATGACACTAAGATGAGTGGTAGAGCAAAGTATGCAGAGGACACTGAAAATCTGCAAAGGGATATTGATAATTTAACTGAGTGGGAAAGAGTCTGGCAGATGGAGTGCAATGTTGGTAAATGTGAGGTTATCCATTTCAGTAGGAATAACAGCAAAATGGACTAATATTTAAATGATAAAAAATTGCAGCAAGCTGCTATGCTGATGGACCTGGGTGTCTTTGTGCATGAATCAAAGAATAAATAAAGAACAATACTGCACAGGAACAGGCCCTTCAGCCCTCCAAGCCTGCGCTGATCACATTGCCCTATCTAGACCAACTGCCTGTATCCCTCTATTCCCAGTCTGTTCATGTGTCTATCCAGATAAGTCTTAAATGTCGCTAACGTGTCTGCCTCAACACCTCACTTGGCAGTGCATTCCAGGCCTTCACCACTGTGTAAAAAAAAACTTCCCTCACACATCTCTACTGAACCTTTCACCCCTTACCTTGAACTTGTGCCCCCTTGTAATTGTCATTTCTGCCCTGGGAAAAAGCTTCCAACTGTTTACCCTGTCTATGCCCCTCATAATTTTATAAACTTTTATCAGATTGGCCCTCAGCCTCCATCTTTGTAGGGAGAACAATCCCAGTTTATTCAATCTGTCCTCATAGCTTATACCCACAACAGCCTGGCAAACCTTTTCTGAATTCTCTCCAAAGCCTACACATCCTTATGGCAGTGAGGTGACCAAAAGAAAGTTGGTTTGCAGGTGCAGCAGGGAATTAAGAAGGCAAATGGAATTTTATCCTTCATTGCTAGACGGATGGAGTTTAAAAACAGGGAGGATATGTTGCAGCTGCGTAAGGTGCTGGTGAGGCCGCACCTAGAGTACTGTGTACAGTTTTGGTCTCCTTGCTTGAGAAAGGATATACTTGCAGAGATTCACTAGATTGATTCTGGAGATGAGAGGGTTGGCTAATGAGGAGAGATTGAGTAGACTTGGATTAACTATACTCACTGGAATGTAGAAGAATGGGGGGGGTGGAATCTAAAAGAAACATATAAAATTATGAAGGGAATACATAAGATAGAAACAGGGAGGTTATTTTACTGGCGGGTGAAACTAGAACTAGGGGGCATAGCCTCAAAATAAGGGGAAGCAGATTTAGGACTGAGTTGAGGAGGAACTTCACCCAAAGGATTGTGAATCTGTGGAATTCCCTGCCCAATGAAGCAGTTGAGGCTACCTTGTTGAGTGTTTTTAAGGCAAAGATAGATAGATTTTTGAACAGTAAAGGAATTAAGGGTTATGGTGAGCAGGCGAGTAAGTGGAGCTGAATCCACGATAAGATCAGCCATGATCTTATTGAATTGCGGAGCAGGTTCGAAGGGCCAGATGGCCAACCCTGCTCCTAGTTCTTGCGTTCTTATAAAATTAGTTTGGAGAACTTCTTTCAGGAGTTAATAATGGTTTAGGAATGGCTCTCATTCTGCAGATTTTGTGAAACCTATGTCAAATCTACATAATCAGATTGGGGTGTTCTTTTTGTACCTAGGATATAAATTTCAGTTAGGTTCTGCTCTCCCCAGAACACACATTAGTCGAAGTATACAAAGCAATGCAAATGAACTTAAGGTTATGAATAAGCTTACTATCAATGTAAACCCATTTAGTACCCACATTTGCATAAATTTTGAAATGGGATTGCAAATTCTATTACATCTCCACAGCTAGTTATAGAATGATACTGCTGCCATTTGCGGCCACACCCCGTTCAGAAAAAAAAGTTGGTTCATTTCATCCAACAATTCCAGGCTCTTGTGCCTTTGAAAATTGTATAAAATTTGTTGATTTAGTTTCTGTAGATTTGAAGTAGTGCTTTCTGTTTTCCTCACTCGTGACCAGATCTTTGTGAGCTAAAAACTCGGTTGGAAGAAGCAGAAGAGAAGAAATTTCCTGAGAATGATCTGCTGCGGCAACTAAGAGTAGCTGTGAAAGAGGCAGAAACGTGTGCTTCAATTGCTCAACTGCTCGTCAGCCGAAAGCAGCGCAACAGGTAAGTTGTATAACATCAGGACAAGCCCATACCTGTGCTTTGACTTCTGTCACTGTTACATGGAAGTATCTCTAAATTTCCTCCTCCGTCTCTGATTTGTTCTCATAATCACTGTTCCATCTGTTCCCTTCCCAACCCCCCCTGTCCCCTGAGATCTTCCACCCAATCCCTCTGTCTCCCACCTTAGTCCCTCTGTCTCCCGCCCCAGTCTCTCTGCCTTCCGTCCCAGCTCCTCTGTCTCCCGCCCCAGTCGCTCCTGCACCCCCCCCCCCCCCCCCCACCCCCACCCTGGGATCCGGGCCTCCCCGGCCCCGCCCCCAGGCTCCCCCTGCCCCCGGCCCCTCCCGCCAACGCCCCCCCCCCCCAAACCCGGTCCCTCCCCACCCCCCCCCACCCCCCCGCCGGTCCCTCCCGCCCACGGTCCCCCCCCCCCCCCCTCTGGTCCCCACCGCCCCCAGTCCCCCTCACCCCCAGTGCCCGGGTTTGTGATAGTCCATTTACCCCATACTTCAAACCAGCCTCCCATCCATTTACTCTGTCTACACTTCCCTCTGCCTCGGCAAAGCAGACAGCATAATTAAGAACCCCACGCACCCTAGACATTCTCTCTTCCACCATCTTGGTGGGCGGCACGGTAGCACAGTGGTTAGCACTGCTGCTTCGCAGCTCCAGGGTCCTGGGTTCGATTCCCAGCTTGGGTCACTGTCTGTGTGGAGTTTGTACATTCTCCTCGTGTCTGCGTGGGTCTTCTCCGGGTACTCCGGTTTCCTCCCACAGTCCAAAGATGTGTGGGTTAGGTTGATGGGCTATGCTAAAGTTGCCCCTTAGTGTCCTGAGATGCGTAGGTTAGAGGGATTAGTGTGTAAATATGTAGGGATATGGGGGTAAGGCCTGGGTGGGATTGTGGTCGGTGCAGCCTTGATGGGCCAAATGGCCTCTTTCTGCACTGTAGGGTTTCTATGATCTTCTTTCGGGAAAAAGATACAAAAGTCTGAGGTCACGTACCAACCGACTCAAGAACAGCTTCTTCCTGCTGCTGTCAGACTTTTGAATGGACTTACCTTGCATTAAGTTGATCTCTCTCTACACCCTAGCTATGACTATAACACTACATTCTGCACTCTCTCATTTCCTTCTCTGAGCAGTATGTTTTATCTGTATAGCACGCAAGAAACAATATTTTTCACTATGTTAATACATGTGACAATAAATCAAATCAAAATGTGGTTTCACTGAGGCTCCATAAACTTGTCATAAGATTTCTTTACCTTTTTTCTCTAAGCTCTTTGGAGTATAGTCTAGCATCTCGTGAGCAGCAATCTATAAATCTCAGATTTAAAGTTAACAATCAATCTAGCATCTGTTACCATTTAGGGAAATTACAAATATCTGTGGGGGAATACAACCATAGTTGTATTCTCTCACAGATAAGTCTCCTCATAAATTAACCCTTGGCATCTGGTTATTATTTTGGTAAATCTATGCTTCACTCCCTCCAAGGCTTTCCCAAAGTTTGGTGCCCACAGTGGCTTGCAATACAGTTGATGTGGACTAATCAGAGATCTGTATATCTGTAGCATACTTTCTATCCCCTTGCATTCCAATTTTTAATCCATTAGCCTTTTTGATAAGTTTCTATTTCACTTCACATTAATTTAATGATCCATTTACTTGGACCCTGAGATCTCTTTGTACCACCACTATTTCTAGCCTTTTGTTATTTAGAAAGTACTGTGTTCTACCTTTGTTAGATCCAAAGATGAACTCACATTTGCCTTTATCGAACTCCCTGTTTTTTTGTTGCTCTTTCCTTGGATTGGAGAAAATCAGATTGAGAAAGAAAAACGATTTTGAATAAGATTTGAACCTGCTTGGTGAGCTGCATACAGTGTCAAGTTGAGCAATTTGGCCCTTGAGTTTCAGGTCAGAAAGGAGAACAAAAATGGGATATCCTCAAAATATGTTTACTTTTGTTGTAGTCAGAGGAGGAATGAGAGGATTGTCCAAACATCTAACAAAATCAGTTTAATTCTTGGTTATCATGTGCTGAATGTAAGTAGCAGCTTGTTGATTGAGACTGAAGGACTTCAAAAAGAAAGATTTGTGTTTATATAGTGATTTTCTTGTATGTAGTTTTTAATTTATATCGTGCTTTTCATTAATATGGAGCTTTTCATTACCACCGAGTATCTCAAGGCACCTTATAGCCAGTGAAGTATTTTGAAGTGCAGTGACTTTCATACTGTAGGAACCAGTTTGAGCTCTGCAAATTCCCATGAACAGCAATGTGATAATAGAAACATAGAACATAGAAAAACTACAGCACAAACAGGCCCTTCGGCCCACAAGTTGTACCGAACACATCCCTACCTTCTAGACCTACCTATAACCCTCCATCCTATTAAGCTCCATGTACTCATCCAGGAGTCTCTTAAAAGACCCTATTGAGTTCGCCTCCACCACCACTGACGGCAGCCGATTCCACTCGCCCACCACCCTCTGTGTGAAAAACTTACCCCGAACATCTCCCCTGTACCTACCCCCCAGCACCTTAAACCTGTGTCCTCTCGTAGCAGACATTTCCACCCTGGGAAAAAGCCTCTGAGAGTCCACCCGATCTATGCCTCTCAACATCTTATACACCTCTATTAGGTCTCCTCTCATCCTTCGTCTCTCCAAGGAGAAAAGACCGAGCTCCCTCAGCCGGTCCTCATAAGGCATGCCACTCAATCCAGGCAACATCCTTGTAAATCTCCTCTGCACCCTTTCAATCTTTTCCACATCCTTCCTATAGTGAGGCGACCAGAACTGAGCATAGTACTCCAAGTGGGGTCTGACGAGGGTCTTATATAGCTGCCAGATCATTTTTTTGTTTGATGTTGATTGAGGGATAAATATTCATCAAGACACTGAGGATAACACCCCTGTTCTTCTTTGAAATCGTGCTATGGGATCTTTACATCCATCTGAATGGACAGATGGGACAAATTTCAATTTTAATGTCTGCCACATCCTGCTACCAGCAACATTCTGTTGAATACAGCCTGCTGATAAAAGCTTGGCTACTTGAAGAGTGGGTTGGGATGCAAGAACCCATGGACTGAATTATGAACATTGTTGTTTATGAATAATTGATGAAATTTCTACAAAATAGAAACCCTTCAAGTAAATCAACATTTTGAAAACAAGCTTCTGATAATCGCCTATATTTGTTGCTATATTTTAGAAATAAAGCAGAAGGTGGAAAGACTCGGACAAAGCTAACTGTCCATGAGTTGAAAGCATTTGTGCACCAGCTGTACAGCCTGCCTTGTGTCATCAGCCAAACACGACTGGTTAAGGTAAGCACCGAACAAATGCAACTGTCATTGTATCATCACACACTTGACATGGGGCCAGGAATAGCAGTTTCTTTGAACACAAATAGCAGTATACTAGTCCAATCCCAATATGCCAAACCAGTCTCATCAGACAGAAGTGAATAACTCATTAGAATTTAGAGTCAAGGTGTGTAGGAATACCAATGTGCATATTGACCGGTGAAGGTAGGTTTAAGGTAGACAGTGGTAGAGTGGATTATTCAGTTTGTATGTCAAGGAAAGGGAGCATGTTAAACTGCTCCATTTCAAAGATAAAAGTTTTATCATGGGATAGATGAATAAAGGATGACATTTCTACAAACTAGAAACCAACTCTGCGAAAGAGCATCCCACCCAGGCCCTTCCCTCTGCCCTATCCCATAGTCCCATGCATTTACCATGGCTAATCCCCATAACCTGTACATGTTTGGGGCCTAAGGGGCAATTTAGCATGGCCAATTCACCTAACCTGTACATCTTTGGACTGTGGGGGGGAAACTGGAGCACCCGGAAGAAACCCATGCAGACACGGGAGAACATGCAAGCTCCAAACAGACTGACCCAAGCCGGGAACTGAACCCAACTCCCTGGGGCTGTGTGGCAGCAGTGCTAAACACTGCCACCCTAACCCTGGACTATAAGGAAATTCTTACATGCAGCTGCAGGTTCAAATATAGCAAACATATATGGGAAATATTCAAGGGCTATGAAATTTGGGGTCATTCATCAAAGTTGTACTTTTCATTGAAACTGATAAAAATATTGGTGAGAATTGGGCCTAGAGAGGATCCCATGGTAACACCATCTATTTGGGCATGCGTGGTGTTGGAGGTGATCAATGATTTCAAAAGGAAATTGGACGGGCATTTGAGGGAAATAAACTCTCAGAGCTAAAGAGATGGAATTAATGTACCATAATGATTCTCTAACTCTGACTTTGAATCCAAACTGTAATCTCCACTGACTTCAGTTTTACTTTGATTTTTTGCCTCATTTTGAGCACACTGCCTTGATGTTAAGGGCAGTCATTATCTCTGAAATGCAGCTCTGTAGTTAATATTTGGTAAGAGTTTTAACAACACCAGGTTAAAGTCCAACAGGTTTATTTGGTAGCAAATGCCATTAGCTTTCGGAGCGCTGCTCCTTCGTCAGATGGAGTGGAAATCTGCTCTCAGACAGGGCACAGAGACACAAAATCAAGTTACAGAATTAGTATTCTGTAACTTGATTTTGTGTCTCTGTGCCCTGTTTGAGAGCAGATTTCCACTCCATCTGCCGAAGGAGCAGCGCTCCGAAAGCTAATGGTATTTGCTACCAAATAAACCTGTTGGACTTTAACCTGGTGTTGTTAAAACCCTTACTCTGGACTCACCATCCAGGGGAAACAGTCTATCTACATCCATCCTGGCATATCCTGTAAGAATTTTGTAAATTTCAATGAATTCACTTGTTGGTCTTCAAAACGTGAAAGAATAGAGATCCAGTTTCCTCAATCTCTTCTCATAAGACAATCCCACCATCCCAGGGATTAGTCTGGTAAACCTCTGTTGCATTCCTTGTCTGACAGATAACCCTTGCTTAGGTAAGGAGACCAAAACTGTATACAATACTCCAGCTGCGGTCTCACCAAGGCTCTATACAATTGCAGCGACACATTTTTACTCCTGTACTCAAATCCCCTTGTGGTGAAGGCCAACATATCATTTGCATTCATAATTGCTTGCTGCACCTGCATGCTAGCATTCCGTGACTCACAAACAAGGACACCTTCGGAAATCAACACTCCCCAAACTCTCTCAATTTAAGAAATACTCTGCCTTTCTGTTTTTCTGACCAAAGTTGATAACGTCACATCTATTCATATTATATCATGACACAGTGGTTAGCACTGTTGCTTCACATGTCAGGGTCCCAGGTTCGATTCTCAGCTTGAGTCACTGTCTGTGCGGAGTCATCACATTCTCCCGTGTCTGCGTGGGTTTCCTCCGGGTGCTCCAGTTTCCTCCCACAGTCCGAAAGATATGCTGGTTAGGTGTGTTGACTATGCTAAACTCTCCTTCAGTGT
The DNA here is from genome assembly GCF_964213995.1 of Mustelus asterias. NCBI lineage: Eukaryota > Metazoa > Chordata > Chondrichthyes > Carcharhiniformes > Triakidae > Mustelus > Mustelus asterias. Next base: position 67,636,543 of record NC_135809.1, on the reverse strand, counting down.
ACCCGAATGGGGGATTTTCATAGTAACTTCATTGCAGTGTTAATACAAGCCTACTTGTGACTAATAAATAAATTAAACTTAAATCATTTATATAGATACAGATAGCGAGAGGATTTGAGTACAGGAGCAGGAATGGCTTGATGCAATTAGACAGGGCCTTGGTGAGGCCACACCTGGAATGTTGTGCGCAGTTTTGGTCTACTTACCTGAGGAAGGATGTTCTTGCTCTGGAGGGAGTGTAGAAAAGGTTTACCAGACTGATTCCTAGGATGGTGGGACTGATGTATGAGGAGAGATAAAATTGGTTAGGATTATATTTGTTGGAGTTCAGAAGAATGAGGGGGGGGTCTCATAGAACCTACAAAATTCTAACACGATTAGACAGTGTAGATGTAAGAAGGATGTTCTCAGTGGTGGGGGTGTCGAGAATTCGGGGTCTTCACCCAGAGAGTGGTCAGCCTATGGAATTCGCTACCACAGAAAGTAGTTAAGGCTAAAACAATGAATGTTTTCAAGAAGCAGTTAGATATAGCACTTGAGGCAAGGGAATTAAAGAATATTGGGGGGGGGGGGGGAGGAGGGATTAGGCTATTGAGTTGGATGATCAGCCATGATAATGAATGGCAGAGCTGGCTCAAAGGGCTGAATGGCCTCATCCTGTTCCTATTTTGTATGTTTCTATGTGAACAGCAGTGACCCCAGAAACAGGAAGGGGGCGGTCCCTATGATAGGGTTGTATTACAGGCCTCCCAACAGCCTATGGGTAATTGAGGAACAGATATGTAAGCAGATTCTGGACAGATGTAGAAATAATAGGATTGCTGTAGTGGGAGACTTTAACTTTCCTCATATTGACTGGAAATCCCTTAGGGCTATGAGTCCAGATGATGAGGAATTTGTTAAGTGTGTCCAGGAAGGTTTTTTGGAACAATATGTGAATAGTCCGACGAGAAAGGGGGCTATACTGGACCGAGTACTAGGGAATGAGCCTGGCCAGGTCATCAAAGTTGCAGTGGGGGAACATGTGGCGAACAGTGACCACAATTCCGTAAGCTTTCGAATACTGGTGGAAAAGGACGAGTGTTGTCCTACGGTTAAGGTGCTAAATTGGGTGAAGACTAACTACAACCAGATTAGGCAAGATTTGGAGGCTGTTGTTTGGGAGAAGCTGTTTGAGGGCATATCCACATTTGGCATGTAGGAGTCTTTTAAGGCGCAGTTGATCAGAGTGCAGGATAGGCATGAGTCTATGAAAAGGAAGGACAGGAAAGACAGGATTCAGGAACCGTGGATGACCAGGGAAATTGAGTCTAGTCAAAACGAGAAAGGATGAATACATAAGGTCTAGGCAATTAAAAACAGATGAAACATTTGAGGAATACAGGGAATGTCGAAAAGAGCTCAAACAGGGAATTAGGAGAGCAAGAAGGGGTCACAAAATGCCCTTGGCAGACAGGATTAAGGAGAATCCCAAGGCATTTTATACATATATTAGGAATAAGAGAATAGCGAGAGAAAGAGTTGGTCCACTTAAGGACAAAGGAAGAAAATTATGTGTAGAACCAAAGGAAGTGGGTGAGATCCTTAATGAGTACTTTGCATCTGTATTCACAAAGGAGAGGGACACTTCAATTGATGGTGTCTTGGGGGGGTGTGTAAATAAGTCATCATTACGAGGGAGGAAGTGTTAGCTGAATTAAAAAACATGAAGGTAGACAAATCCCCAAGACCAGATAGCATCTATCCCAGATTACTGAGGGAGACATGAGAATAAATTGCTGGGCCTCTAACAGAAATCTTTGTTTCTTCATCGGCCACTGGTGAGGTACCAGAGGATTGGAGGATAGCCAATGTTGCCCCGTTATTTAAGAAGGGTAGCAAGGATAACCCAGGTAATTATAGGCCAGTGAGCTTGACATCAGTGATAGTGAAACTGTTGGAGAAGATTCTTAGGAATAGGATCTATACACATTTGGAACTGACAGACAGACAGCGTGGTTTTGTACGTGGGAGATCATGTCTCACTAATTTAATTGAGTTTTTTGAGGAGGTGACAAAAATGATTGACGAGAGTTACATGGGTACGATGAGTATAGACGGATATGGACCAAATGTGGGCAATTGGGATTAGCTTAGGGGTTTTAAAAAGAAAAAGGGTGGCATGGACAAGCTTCCATGCTTTAAACCTCTATGACTCTATGAGAAGGGCTGTGGATGTTGTCTATATGGACTTTAGTAAGGGATTTGACAAGGTCTCTCATGGCAGGCTGGTGCAAAAGATTAAATCACATGGGACCAAGGGTGAACTAGCTAGATGGATTCAGAACTGGCTTGGCCATAAAAGGCAGAGGGTAGCGGTGGAAGGGTGTTTTTCTGAATGGAGGTCTGTAACTAGTGGTGTTCCACAGGGAGCAGTGCTGGGACCTCTGTTTGTAATATATATAAATGACTTGGAAGAAAAGAGAACTGGTCTGATTGGCAAGTTTGCGGATCAAACTAAAATTGGCAGAGTTGCGGATAGTGATGGAGATTGTCAGAGAATGCAGCAGGATATAGATAGACTGGAAAATCGGGCGGAGAAATGGCAGATGGAATTTAATTGGGACAAATGCGAGGTGATGCATTTTGGTAGATCCAATTCAGGTGGGAGCTATAAAATAAATGGCAGAACAATCAGGAGCATAGACGCAAAGAGAGATCTGGGAGTACAGGTCCACAGATCTTTAAAAGTGGCAGCACAGGTGGAAAAGGTGGTGAAGAAACCATATGACAAGCTTGCCTTCATCGGACAGGGCATTGAGTATAAAAGTTGGCAAATTATGTTACAGGTGTATAAAACGTTGGTTAGGCCACATTTGGAATACTGTGTTCAATTCTGGTCACTACACTACCAGAAGGACATGGAGGCTTTGGAAAAAGTGCAGAAAAGGTTTACCAGGATATTGCCTGGTAATGGAGGGTGTTAGCTAGGAGGAGAGATTAAATAAACTGGGATTGTTCTCCCTGGAAAGACAGAGGCTGAGGGGCGACCTGATAGAAGTTTATAAAATTATGAGAGGTATAGATAGGGTGAACAGTTGGAAGCTTTTTCCCAGGGCAGAAATGACAATTACAAGGAGGCACAAGGTCAAGATACGGGGGGAAAGGTTCAGTGGCGATGTGCAGGGGCAGTTTTTTTTATACAGAGCGTGGTGGGGGTCTGGAATGCACTGCCAAGTGAGGTGGTTAAGGCAATTACATTAGCCACATTTAAGACTTATCTTGATAGGCATATGAACAAACGGGGAATAGCGGGATATAAACGGTTGGTTTAGGTAGATAAACGTGATCGGCGCAGGCTTGGAGGGCCGAAGGGCTGTTCCTGTGCTGGATTGTTCTTAGTTCTAACCTGCATGGGGACTTATCACAAGACTTCTGAAAATCCAAATACACCACATTGACTCTTTGCTACAAGTTCTCTTTGCTACGGGGGGGAGGGGGGGGGGGGGGGGGGTCCAATTGCCCACTAGTCACAATTGCCCTCATTTGGCCCATATCCTTTGAATCCTTTCCCATCCATGTACTTTCTCAAATGCTTTCTAAATGTTGTTATTGTACCTGCCAAACCACTTTCTCTGGCAGCTCATTCCATATACGCACCATCCTCTGCATGAAGAAGTTGCCCCTCAAAGAACGAAGAACAGTACAGCACGGGAACAGGCTTGATGAACATGACGATCATGATGCCTGCCTAAACTAAAACCGTATGCACTTATGGAGTCCGTATCCTTCCATTCCCATCCTATTTATCTAGATGCCCCTTAAATGCCGCCATCGTTCCTGCTCCCACCATCTCCCTGGGCAGCGCGTTCAAGACATTTACCACCCTCTGTGTAATAAAAACTTCCCTCAAGTCCCTTTTAAATATTTCCCCCCTCTAGTTTTCAATTCCCCTTCCCTGGGAAAAAGACTCTGTGCATTTATCCTATCTATGTCCCTCATGATTTTATACACCTCAATAAGGTCAGCCGTCATTGTCCTATGTTCCAAGGGATAAAGTTCTAGCCTGGCCAACCGCTCCCTATAGCTTAAGCGCACTAGTCCTGGCAACATCCTCGTAAATCATCTTTGTGCCCTTTCCAGTTTATCAATATATTTCCTATAACAGGGTGACCAAAACTGTATACAGTAAAAGTGCGGCCTCACCAATAACTTATACAACTTTAACATAATGTCCCAACTCCTATACTCAATGCCTTGACTGATGAAGGCCAGTGTGCGAAACACCTTCTTCACTACCCTTTCTCCCTGTAACGCTGTTTTCAACGAACTATGTGCTTGTACTCCTCAGTCCCTCTGTTCCTCAACACTCCCCAGGGCCCTATCATTCACTGTATAAGACGTCGCTTCGTTTGACTTTCCAAAATGCAACAACTCACACTTACGAAATCCTTTGCCAATCCTCGGTCCTCTTCCTTAACTGATCAAGATTCCCCTGTAATTTTTGAAAACCACCTTCACTATCGATGATACCTCCTAATTTAATACTATCCGCAAACTTACTAACCATGCCTTGTACTTTCACATCCGAATCATTTATATAAATAACGAATAACAAGGGTCCCAACTCTGACCCCTGAGGCACATCACTAGTCACAGGCCTCCAGTCCGAGAAGCAAACATCGACCATCACCCTCTGCTTCCTACCATCGAGCCAATCTTGAATCCAATTAGCTAACTATCCCTGGATCCCATGCGACCTAACCTTCCAGACTATCCTGCCATGCGGGACCTTGTCAAAGGCCTTGCTAAAGTCCATATGGACAATATCTACTGTCCTGCCCTCATCCATCGTCTTGGTTACCTCTCCGAAAAATTCACAAAGATTCGTCAGACATGACTTCTCATGCACAAAGCCATGCTGACTATCCCTAATCAGATCTTGCCTATCCAAATGTTGGTAGATCCTATCCCTCAGAATCCTCTCCAGTAACCTACCTACCACTGATGTCAGCCTCACCTGCCTGTAATTCCCTGGTTTGTCTTTGCCACCCATCTTAAACAGCGGAACACCCTCCAGTCTTCCAGAACTCCGACAGTGGAAAGAGGTGAAGCAAATATCTCTGCAAGGGCCTCTGCAATTTCTTCCCTAGCCTCCCATAAGATCCGAGGATCCGTGTCTGAGGGTTTCCTCCGAGTGCTCCGCTTTCCTCCCATAGTCCAAAGATGTGCAGGTTAGGTTGATTGGTCGTACTAAATTTCCTCTTAGTGTTAGTGTCCCAAGATGTGTAGGTTAGTGGGATAAATATATGGAGCATGTCAGTCAGTGCAGACTTGATGGGCCGAATGATGACCTCCTGCACTGTAGGGATTTGAAGGAAGTAACATCCTTTTAAAAAAACTGCCAACAAGTCTGGTGCTGCAGCTACATAAACTGGATTAAACTAGTTGCCCAATTAACTAATTACAACTGCTCTCCATTAGAGAGCTTGACACTGGAGGAAACTTAAGCGGTAAATTTTAGTTAAATAATAGATTTTTAAATGGAGATTGACCCTTAAGATTCTCTCACTCACCAATTTTGAGCTTCTCACTCTGTGAAAATTGAACTGACAGGATGCATTCCAAATGGACAAAATACCTTTTCTACTTTGTGTATGCTGCCTGCCATTTAACCTCCAGCTTTTTCCGTAGTATCCAATTCCAATGCCGTCTCTTGCTTTACTGTAACATTGGCAGCATCCTTTTCTTCAGGAGATGCAAAGCACTCACTAACTCGTGTTCTCTGTCTCCACAAGAACAATACATTTTTGATTCCTAATCCAATCCTGACTTGATTATCTTTTTACTCTTCATATATTTATAAAAGATTTTAGTGTTTCATTTTATGTTCGCTGCTAATCTCATGCACACTTTTCCCTTCTTTCTGTATTCTGTTTGATTTTGTGCAATATTATTAAAAGCCTCCCTTTTCTATCTTTAATTCAAATTTCTTAATCATCCAGGGAGCTCTAGATTTCTATTTTCTTCCATTCCATGCCTCGTAGGAATGTATCTAGTCTGTACCTAACCTAGCTCCTCTTTGAAGGCTTGCCACTGTTCTATTTTTTTTAAGCTGCCAGTCTTTGTTTCTATTTCACTTGGGTCACTAAACTTTGAAGAGATAGGACTGTGTTCATCAGGTTGAGACTGGGGCTTAGAAGTGCAGGTCACAAGTGGTTTGATTCCTTTGGTTGGCTGGCGTGATGCAGTACCATTTCTGGAGTTTTATTTTATGAATTGGGTACATACTATGCAAGTTAGAAGTGTTTTCTAATCCGATCACTGATTTTTAGGAACTTGATTTGCTGTGTGTTGTAAAGTTGCCTGGTGTTGCTTGGACTGCTGCAAAGATGCACTTCTGCAAGAACATGTAAACATATGAATTAGGAACAGGAGTAGGCCACTCAGCCCCTCAAGCTTGCCCTGCCATTCAGTAATGATCATTCATGGTTGATCTGATTTTAACCTCAACTTCACATTCCTGCCTACATCAGAAACCTTGCACTCCTTTGCTTATCAAGAATCTATCTGCCTCAGCCTTAAGGATATTCAATGATTCTCCCTCCCTGTTGAGGAAGAGAATTCCAAAGTTTCAAAACCCTCTGTTGTACAGCTTTAATTTAAACACCCTCCAAGCATTCCAGTTTAATGAGACAAACAAGGACAGTAATTCAACAATTTCTTTATTTAACACTTATAGTACCAACTCAAACATAAACAGTTGCAACCCATTAACTCTTTACTGAACTTTAACTCTAACTGAACATCAACTTTAACTATTTAACTGAAAATAGACACTACCGAGTTTAGGAAAACCTTGGCCACGAAATATCCTTGATGTAGAATCTATCTATCTTCTCCTTCTCTGACGCTTACATTTCTTGCGATGGTTGGTCTCTTTGCGTTATCGCTGCCTAGCAAAGAACTGCATGTCTCTTTATCCACAATTCTCCACTCGCTTCTGGAAGATTCTCTGTCATCCAGCCAACTGCATAGCCAGAAATTGATCGCATGTCTCGAACATCCAATGAAATTACTTTTGAACAACGCCATTACACTTAGTTCAAACTGCATACTTCATACGTATAAAAGCCGTAAAAATCGGAGATGCAATGTCTGGGTCAATGTGGACAAAATCCCTGATCTGACCAACACAGGAAGCTAAAGATCACCGCTCCCAAACCAGAGCCTCTTTACAACCTACATCTGATTTTAATCTATAAGTTGACCAAAAATTCTAGCATGCTTAGCTCTCAGCCAGAATAGCCATTTTAAAGCCACTATTGCCATTATTGTTGTTAAATTATTGTTGCAGCTGTTCTTTCTCCTTCCACACCTCTGAGGGGAAAAAACATTTCCTCATCTCTGTCCTAAATGGGAGAACCCCTATTTTGAAACAGTGACCCTGAGTTCTCGAGTCCCCCACAAAATGAAGCATCATTTCTGTATCCACCCATCTGGACATTAAAGGTTTCAATCAATTTGCCACTTACTCTTCCAAACTCCAGCAGATAAAAACCTAGCCTGTCCAGCCTTCCTCATAAGGCAGCCTCCCATTCCACGCATTAATCTAGTAAACCTTCTCTGAACTGCTTCTAATGTATTTATATCCTTCCTTAAATAGGAGTCCAATATTGTACATAGTACTCCAGATGTGACGCCAGTGTCCTGTACAACAACTTAAGCATAACTTCCCTTATCTTATATTCAATTCTCCTTGCAGTGAACAATAACATTCTGTTAGCTTTGCTAATTACTTGCTTTACCTGTACTAACCAGTTATGATTCATGCATTAGGACATCCAGATCAGGGTGCATCTCTGAACTCTGTGATATCTCACTGCTCAGGTAAAATGTTTTTTTATTCCTGCCAAAATGGACAGCCTCAGATTTTCCCACATTTTATTCGGTTTGCCAGATCTTTGACCACTCACTGAACCTATTTGTAACCTCCTTATGTCCTCTTCACAACTTAGTTTCCAACATATCTTTGTGTCATCAGCAAATTTAGCAACCACTCCATTGATTCTTTCATCCATGTTGTTTCTATAAATTGCAAAAAGTTGAGGCCCCAGCACTGATCCCTGTGGCACATCACTCATCACTTTCTGCCAAAGAGAAATAAAAACATTTATGCCTGCTCTCTGTTTCCTATCCATGGCAAAATGTTACCCCCTACACTATGAGCTTTTATTTTCAGCACTAACCTTTGATGAGGTACCTTTTAAAATGCCTTCTGAAAAAATTCAGTGCAGTACAACCACCAGTTCCCCATTATCCACCACATCTGTTACTTCTTCAGATAACTCCAATAAGTTTGTTAAACATGATTTCCCTTTCCAAAAAACCATGTTGACCCTGCCTGATTACCTTGAATTTATCCAAGCGCTGTTACAAGTCTTAGAACCATAGGAAATTACAGCTCAGAAACAGGCCTTTTGGCCCTTCTTGTCTGTGCCGAACCATTATTTGCCTATTCCCACTGACTTGCACTTGGACCATATCCCTCCACACCCCTCTCATCCATGAACCCGTCCAAGTTTTTCTTAAATGTTAAAAGTGACCCCGCATTTACCACTTTATCCGGCAGCTCATTCCACACTCCCACCACTCTCTGCGTGAAGAAGCTCCCCCTAATTTTCCCTTTAAACTTTTCTGCATTCACCCTTAACCCATGCCCTCTGGTTTTTTTCTCCCCTAGCCTCAGCGGAAAAAGCCTGCTTGCATTCACTCTATCTATACCCATCAAAATCTTATAAACCTCTATCAAATCTCCCCTCAATCTTCTACGCTCCAGGGAATAAAGTCCCAACCTATTCAATCTCTCTCTGGAACACAGCTTCTCAAGTCCCAGCAACATCCTTGTGAACCTTCTCTGCACCCTTTCAACCTTATTTACATCCTTCCTGTAACTAGGTGACCAAAACTGTACACAATACTCCAAATTCGGCCTCACCAGTGCCTTATATAACCTTACCATAACACTCCAACTTTTATACTCGATACTCCGATTTATAAAGGCCAATGTACCAAAGGCACTCTTTACGACTCTATCCACCTGTGACGTCACTTTAAGGGAATTCTGTACATAGAACATAGAACAGTACAGCACAGAACAGGCCCTTCGGCCCACGATGTTGTGCCGAGCTTTATCTGAAACCAAGATCAAGCTATCCCACTCCCTATCATCCTGGTGTGCTCCATGTGCCTATCCAATAACCGCTTAAATGTTCCTAAAGTGTCTGACTCCACTATCACTGCAGGCAGTCCATTCCACACCCCAACCACTCTCTGCGTAAAGAACCTACCTCTGATATCCTTCCTATATCTCCCACCACGAACCCTATAGTTATCATAGAAATCATAGAAACCCTACAGTACAGAAAGAGGCCATTCGGCCCATCGAGTCTGCACCGACCACAATCCCACCCAGGCCCTACCCCCATATCCCTACATATTTTACCCACGAATCCCTCTAATCTATGCATCCCAGGACACTAAGGGGCAATTTTTAGCATAGCCAATCAACCTAACCCGCACATCTTTGGATTGTGGGAGGAAACCGGAGCTCCCGGAGGAAACCCACGCAGACACGAGGAGAATGTGCAAACTCCACACAGACAGTGACCCAAGCCGGGAATCGAACCCAGGTCCCTGGAGCTGTGAAGCAGCAGTGCTAACCACTGTGCTACCGTGCCGCCCTTGTAATAGCTCCATCCACCCGAGGAAATAGTCTTTCAACGTTCACTCTATCTATCCCCTTCATCATTCTATAAACCTCTATTAAGTCTCCCTTCAGCCTCCTCCGTTCCAGAGAGAACAGCCCTAGCTCCCTCAACCTCTCCTCATAAGACCTACCCTCCAAACCAGGCAGCATCCTGGTAAATCTCCTCTGCACTCTTTCCAGCGCTTCCACATCCTTCCGATAGTGAGGTGACCAGAACTGCACACAATACTCCAAATGTGGTCTCACCAAGGCCCTGTACAGTTGCAGCATAACCCCACGGCTCTTAAACTCCAACCCCCTGTTAATAAAAGCTAACACACTATAGGCCTTCTTCACAGCTCTATCCACTTGAGTGGCAACCTTTAGAGATCTGTGGATATGAACCCCAAGATCTCTCTGTTCCTCCACAGTCTTCAGAACCCTACCTTTGACCCTGTAATCCACATTTAAATTTGTCCTACCAAAATGAATCACCTCACATTTATCAGGGTTAAACTCCATTTGCCATTTTTCAGCCCAGCTTTGCATCCTATCTATGTCTCTTTGCAGCCTACAACAGCCCTCCACCTCATCCACTACTCCACCAATCTTGGTGTCATCAGCAAATTTACTGATCCACCCTTCAGCCCCCTCCTCTAAGTCATTAATAAAAATCACAAAGAGCAGAGGACCAAGCACTGATCCCTGCGGCACTCCGCTAGCAACCTACCTCCAATCTGAAAAATTTCCATCGACCACCACCCTCTGTCTTTGATCAGACAGCCAGTTACCTATCCAATCGGCCAACTTTCCCTCTATCCCACACCTCCTCACTTTCATCATAAGCCGCCCATGGGGGACCTTATCAAATGCCTTACTAAAATCCATGTATATGACATCAACTGCCCTACCTTCATCAACACACTTAGTTACCTCCTCAAAAAATTCTATCAAATTTGTGAGGCACGACTTGCCCTTCACGAATCCGTGCTGACTATCCCGGATTAATCCGCATCTTTCTAAATGGTCGTAAATCCCATCTCTAAGGACCTTTTCCATCAATTTACCAACCACCGAAGTAAGACTAACCGGTCTATAATTACCAGGGTCATTTCTATTCCCTTTCTTAAACAGAGGAACAACATTTGCCATTCTCCAGTCCTCTGGCACCATCCCCGTGGACAGCGAGGACCCAAAGATCAGAGCCAAAAGCTCTGCAATCTCATCCCTTGCCTCCCAAAGAATCCTAGGATACATTTCATCAGGCCCAGGGGACTTATCAACCTTCAGTTTATTCAAAACTGCCAGGACATCCTCCCTCCGAACATCTACTTCCTCCAGCCTATTAGCCTGTAACACCTTCTCTTCCTCAAAAACATGGCCCCTCTCCTTGGTGAACACTGATGAAAAGTATTCATTCATCACCTCGCCTATCTCTACTGACTCCATACACAAGTTCCCACTACTGTCCTTGACCGGCCCTAACCTCACCCTGGTCATTCTTTTATTCCTCACATAAGAGTAAAAAGCCTTGGGGGGTTTTCCTTGATCCGACCCGCCAAGGACTTCTCGTGTCCCCTCCTAGCTCTCCTAAGCCCCTTTTTCAGCTCATTCCTTGCTAACTTGTAACCCTCAATCGAGCCATCTGAACCTTGTTTCCTCATCCCTACATAAGCTTCCCTCTTCCTTTTCACAAGACATTCCACCTCTTTCGTGAACCATGGTTCCCTCACTCGGCCATTTCCTCCCTGCCTGACAGGGACATACCTATCAAGGACACCCAGTATTTGTTCCTTGAAAAAGTTCCACTTTTCATTAGTTCCTTTCTCTGACAGTTTCTGTTCCCAATTTATGCCTCCTAATTCTTGCCTAATCGCATCATAATTACCTCTCCCCCAATTGTAAACCCTGCCCTGCCGTACGGCCCTATCCCTCTCCATTGCAATAACAAAAGACACCGAATTGTGGTCACTATCTCCAAAGTGCTCTCCCACAACCAAATCTAACTCTTGGCCCGGTTCATTTCCCAGTACCAAATCCACTGTGGCCTCACCTCTTGTCGGCCTATCCACATATTGTGTCAGGAAACCCTCCTGCGCACACTGCACAAAAACTGCCCCATCCGAACTATTTGACCTACAAAGGTTCCAATCAATATTTGGAAAGTTAAAGTCCCCCATGACAACTACCCTGTGACCCCCACACATATCCATAATCTGCTTAGCAATTTCTTCCTCCACATCTCTATTACTATTTGGGGGCCTATAGTAAACTCCTAACAACGTGACCGCTCCTTTCCTATTTCTAACCTCAGCCCATATTACCTCAGTGTGCAGATCCCCCTCGAAGTGCCTTTCCGCAGCCGTTAAACTATCTTTGATTAACAATGCCACTCCTCCACCTCTTTTACCAGCTTCCCTACACTTAGTGAAACATCTATACCCCGGAACGTCCAACAACCATTCCTGTCCTTGTTCTACCCACGTCTCCGTAATGGCCACAACATCGTAGTCCCAAGTACCAATCCACGCCCCAAGTTCATCTACCTTGTTCCGGATGCTCCTTGCATTGAAGTAGACACATTTCAACCCACCTTCCTGTCTACCGGTACCCACCCTTGACCCTGATACCTTCCCCAATACCTCACCACCCTCACTGACTTCTGGACTACAACTCCTTTTCCCACTCCCCTGACAAATTAGTTTAAACCCCCCTGAAGAGCCGTAACAAATTTCCCTCCTCGGATATTGGTGCCCCTCTGGTTCAGGTGTACCCCGTCCTGTTTGTACAGGTCCCACCTTCCCCAGAATGTGTTCCAATTATCCACGTATCTGAAGCCCTCCCTCCTACACCATCCCTGCAACCACATGTTTAACTGTACCACATGTACCTGTATTCCCAGATCCCTCTGTTCAACTGCACTCTTCAGAGTCCTACCATTTACCCTGTACGTTCTACTTGGGTTTGTCCTTCCAATGTGCAATATCTCCTCCTTGAATGGCGAATGTTGTTCCTCTGTTTAAGAAAGGGAATAGAAATGACCCTGGTAATTATAGACCGGTTAGTCTTACTTCGGTGGTTGGTAAATTGATGGAAAGGGTCCTTAGGGATGGGATTTACGACCATTTAGAAAGATGCGGATTAATCCGAGATAGTCAGCACGGATTCGTGAAGGGCAAGTCGTGCCTCACAAATTTGATAGAATTTTTTGAGGAGGTAACTAAGTGTGTTGATGAAGGTAGGGCAGTTGATGTCATATACATGGATTTTAGTAAGGCGTTTGATAAGGTCCCCCATGGTCGGCTTATGATGAAAGTGAGGAGGTGTGGGATAGAGGGAAAGTTGGCCGATTGGATAGGTAACTAGCTGTCTGACCGAAGACAGAGGGTGGTGGTCGATGGAAAATTTTCGGATTGGAGGCAGGTTGCTAGCGGTGTGCCGCAGGGATCAGTGCTTGGTCCTCTGCTCTTTGTGATTTTTATTAATGACTTAGAGGAGGGGGCTGAAGGGTGGATCAGTAAATTTGCTGATGACACCAAGATTGGTGGAGTAGTGGATGAGGTGGAGGGCTGTTGTAGGCTGCAAAGAGACATAGATAGGATGCAAAGCTGGGCTGAAAAATGGCAAATGGAGTTTAACCCTGATAAATGTGAGGTGATTCATTTTGGTAGGACAAATTTAAATGTGGATTACAGGGTCAAAGGTAGGGTTCTGAAGACTGTGGAGGAACAGAGAGATCTTGGGGTCCATATCCACAGGTCTCTAAAGGTTGCCAGTCAAGTGGATAGAGCTGTGAAGAAGGCCTATCGTGTGTTAGCTTTTATTAACAGGGGGTTTGAGTTTAAGAGCCGTGGGGTTATGCTGCAACTGTACAGGACCTTGGTGAGACCACATTTGGAATATTGTGTGCAGTTCTGGTCACCTCACTATAAGAAGGATGTGGAAGCGCTGGAAAGAGTGCAGAGGAGATTTACCAGGATGCTGCCTGGTTTGGAGGGTAGGTCATATGAGGAAAGGTTGAGGGAGCTAGGGCTGTTCTCTCTGGAGCGGAGGAGGCTGAGGGGAGACTTGATAGAGGTGTATAAAATGATGAAGGGGATAGATAGAGTGAATGTTCAAAGACTATTTCCTCGGGTGGATGGAGCTATTACAAGGGGGCATAACTATAGGGTTCGTGGTGGGAGATACAGGACGGATATCAGAGGTAGGTTCTTTACGCAGAGAGTGGTTGGGGTGTGGAATGGACTGCCTGCAGTGATAGTGGAGTCAGACACTTTAGAAACATTTAAGCGGTTATTGGATAGGCACATGGAGCACACCAGGATGATAGGGAGTGGGATAGCTTGATCTTGGTTTCAGATAAAGCTCGGCACAACATCGTGGGCCGAAGGGCCTGTTCTGTGCTGTACTGTTCTATGTTCTATGTTCTATCTCACACTTGTCTGCGTTAAATTCCATTTGCCATTTTTCAGCCCATTTTTCTAGTTGGTCCAAATCCCTCTGCAAGCTTTGAAAACCTTCCTCACTGTCCGCTACACCTCCAATCTTTGTATCATCAGCAAACTTGCTGATCCAATTTACCACATTATCATCCAGATCATTGATATCATAGAAACCCTGCAGTGCAGAAGGAGGCCATTCGGCCCATCGAATCTGCACCGACCACAATCCCACCCAGGCCCTATCCCCACATATTTACCCGCTAATCCCTCTAACCTACGCATCCCAGGACTCTAAGGGGCAATTTTTAACCTGGCCAATCAACCTAACCCGCACATCTTTGGACTGTGGGAGGAAACCGGAGCACCCGGAGGAAACCCACGCAGACACGAGGAGAATGTGCAAACTCCACACAGACAGTGACCCGAGCCGGGAATCGAACCCGGGACCCTGGAGCTGTGAAGCAGCAGTGCTAACCACTGTGCTACCGTGCCGCCCATATAGATGACAAAGAACAATGGACCCAACACCGATCCCTGCAGCACACCACTAGTCACAGGCCTCCACTCAGAGAAGCAATCCTCCACAACCACTCTCTGGCTTCTTCCATTGAGCCAGTGTCTAATCCAATTTACTACCTCCCCATGTATACCTAGCGACTGAACCTTCCTAACTAACCTCCCATGAGGGACCTTGTCAAAGGCCTTGCTGAAATCCAGGTAGACAACATCCACCGCCTTCCCTTCATCCACTTTCCTGGTAACCTCCTCGAAAAACTCTAATAGATTGGTCAAACATGACCTACCACGCACAAAGCCATGTTGACTCTCCCTAATAAGTCCCTGTCTATCCAAATATTTGTAGATCCTATCCCTTATCACACCTTCCAATAACTTGCCCACCACCGACGTCAAACTTACTGGCCTATAATTTCCCGGATTTCTTTTGGAACCTTTTTTAAACAACGGAACAACATGAGACACCATCCAATCATCCGGCACCTCCCCCGTGAATACTGACATTTTAAATATGTCTGCCAGGGCCCCTGCAAGTTCAACACTAGCTTCCCTCGAGGTCCGTGGGAATACCCTGTCTGGTCCTGGGAATTTATCCACTCTGATTTGCCTCAAGACAGCGAGCACTTCCACCCCTTTAATCTGTAAAGGTTCCATGACCTCCCTACCTGTTTGCCCTATTTCCGTAGACTCCATGCCCGTTTCCTCAGTAAATACGGATGCAAAAAAACCCATCTTTAATAATGATTTCCAGCATTTTCCAAATGACAGATGTTAAACTAACTGACCTGTAGTTTCCAGCTTTCTGTCTCCCTCACTTTTTGAATAAAGAGAGCTATGTTAGCTATTTTCCAATCTACTGGAACCTTCCCCCCAATCAAGTGAATTTTGGAAAATTGGAACCAAGACATCAACTATCTCACTAACCACTCTTTCAAGACCCGAGGAGAAAATCCATTGGGACCCAGGGACTTGTCAACCCACAGTTCCCAAAGTTTGCTCAGTCCCACTTCCTGGTAATTGTAATTTTGTTGGGTTCCTCCCTCCCTTCCATTTCCTGATTCACAGCTATTTCTGAGATAAGAAATAGGAGCTGGAGTCCCTCGAGCCTACTCTGTCATTCAGTACAATCATGATTGATCAAGTCCATTTTCTCACCTCATTTCCATATTCCTTGATTCCCCTAAAGTCCAAAAATGTGTCCGTCTCAGCCGTGAATAAACTGAAGGTCTGAGCATCCACAGCACCCTGTGTTGGAGATTCAAAGATTCACAATTCTTGGAGTTAAGAAATGCCTTCTCATCTCAGTATGAAAAGATCACCTGCTTATCCTGAGACTATGCTGCCTAATTTTAGATTCTGCACAAAGGAAAGCCTCTCAGTATCTCCCCTCTCAAGCCCCCTTAAAATCAACTCTCATGACAACTGTATAGGCCCACTGTATTCAACCTCTCATCATTGAACATCCCTCTCTTCCCAGGAACAAATCTAATGAACCTTCACTACAGTGCATCCCAAGGCAGATCTTTCCTTTGATAAGACAACCAAAATTGTTCATTGTATTCCAGGCGTAGTCACATCAATGCAAGACTTCCCCTTGTACCCGAGCTCCCTTGCAATAAAGGCTAACATACCATTTGCATTAACATTTAATAGTTTCCCATAATTTAAAAAAAATTACCAACGTAAATAATCTCACATTTTTCCACATTGTATTTCACTTGTCAGGCTAGTACCCATTCATTTAACCTGTCTATATCCCTTGGCAAAAACAAAATACTGCGGATGCTGGAATCTGAAACAGAAACAGAAAATGCTGGAAAATTTCAGCAGGTTTGACAGCATCTATGGGAAGAGAATAGAGCCAATATTTTGAGTCTAGATGACCCTTCGTCAGAGCTCTGACAAAGGGTCAGACAAATTGCTTCATCCTTTGAGTCAAAACACACAGGACAATTGATATTATACCACATGGGGTATTCAGAAAGTACTTCATTTGCACCAGTTCATTGATCACTCCCAGAGTATTTCAAAGATTAAGTATAAAACTCCTCTGTTGGTGCACTAGGTTTCAAATGGTGGGTGATACAACTCGCTAGTCAGTATTGAGCTTGGAGAGAGTGGGGTTGAGGATGGGTTGCTGTGATGTGATTTACTGAGACAACGTGCTTTCCGAGAGAAGGGGGGAAATCTTCAGACCATTTTACTGAGAGCTTTTGGTCTCCGTGCAGCATTGGCTTTATTCTATTCACAGACCGGCTGTTCATGCATGCTGCAGCACTGGTTAATAATCTGAGAGTGAAAACAAAATCATTGGAAATTTCAAAATATGAAACCTCTTCTTTTTCTTTGACACCAGGAGTTGCTGGACAGTGTGGAGGAATTTCATGAACGTAGTAAGGAGGCTTTATCTGATGAAATTCCTGATTCATCCAAGTTGCAGCTGTTGCTAGAACTTGGCTCCGGATTAGATGTGGAGTTGCAGGAACTGCCCAAACTGAAGCAGCATCTCCAACAGGCTCGCTGGCTTGATGAAGTTAACCTCACCCTCTCAGACCCTGCCAAAGTCACTCTGGATGCTATGAAGAAACTTATAGACTCTGGCATTGGTCTGGCACCACATAGCGCAGTGGAAAAGGCTATGGCTGATTTACAGGAACTCCTGACTGTGTCTGAGCGTTGGGAAGAAAAGGCCAAGGTTTGTCTACAAGCCAGGTATGATGAACAATAGTGGAGGCCATTAACATTTTTAAAATGTGTCTTGTTTAAAGATGATACAAACTGAGCTATCCTCAATGGCAGTTCCAAATGGGTACATTGGGAAATATTGTGTAAACATTGCCGCTGACATTTGAGAATCTTGCATTGGTGGGTCCAGTATTCAAAAGACAGCTAAATAGTCTTTGTTACTTCAGTGTATGTATTTAGAGGCAATTTGGCTTAATGCTGTGTCTGTCTATTCCTGATAATCCTACTCCCTCATACTGTGGGGGTACGGTCAATCCATGGACCAATAACTGTATCCATTCCTGATGTTAATCCAGTTCCCCCACTATAAATTCACTCATTTTGTGGGTTGATGACTACCTGTTTCTCACATTAATCCAGTTCTCTCATACTGTGGAACTCACGCACACTGGATTTAATGACTGCATCACATCCAGGTTTGGATTGGAAAGTGTGTCAGGTTTGGGGTCGAAGAGCATTTGCTCAAATTAGCTAAACACAAAATACTGCAGATGCTGGAATCTGAAATAAAAACAGGAAAATGCTGGAAAATCTCAGCAGGTCTGACAGCATCTGTGGAGAGAGAGTAGAGCTCTGACGAAGGATCATCTAGACTTGAAATGTTTGCTCTACTCGCTGTCCACAGATGCTGTCAGATCTGCTGAGATTTTCCAGCATTTTTCTGTTTTTGCTCAAATTAGCTGTTAGCTGAAGTTGAAACTCATGGAATTGAAGACTAGCTATTGACCTGGTTAGGAAGTTGGTTGAGTGAAAGGCAACAGATAATGAGCAGGTACCCCAAGGTAGGAATGTGACTGGCAGTGTCTTGGAGGCCTCAACCATTCAGCAAATGTATTGATAAGTGAAATGATGGGATAGTAAGCTATTTATCCAAATTTACTAATGCCACAAAGATGGGCAGCACTGTAAGCCATGTAAAATTACAAAGTCATTGATAGATAAATAAATGAACAAAACTGTGGCACATGGAATTCAATATAAACAAGTATGAAGCTAGCTACTTTGGATCTTAAAAAAAGAATAGAATGTGGTACTTTCTCAATGGTGAAAAGCTTGGAACAGTGGAGATCCAAAGAGACTTGGGGATCCTGGTAAGTAGATCAGAACAATATTATGAACGAGTGCAGAAAAAAACAAAATGGCTAACAGAATGCTGGCCTTTAAATCTAGAAGAATAGAATGTAAAGGGATAGAAGTCATACTTTAGCTATATAAAAGCGATCACACAAACTACGGATGTATTCACTAGAATTCAGAAGATGAAGGGATAATTTGATTGAGGTTTTCAAAATATTATGGGAACAGAGAATTTTCTTTGATTTTGTTTGTGCATTGCTGGCTAGGCCAGCATTTATTGCCCATCTCTAATTGCCCTCGAGAAGGTGGTGGTGAGCTATTGCCTTGAGCTGATGCAGTCCATGTGCTGTTAGGGAGGGAGTTCTAGGATATAACACTGTAAAGGCACAGCAATATAGATCCAAGTCATGATGCTGTGTGACTTGGAGATGAAGTTGTAGGTGGTGTTCCCATGTATCTACTCACCATCCTTCCAGGTGGATAGATTGGGAGAAACTAACTCTGAATGTGTGTGTATGTAGAACTAAGGTGCATGGACCAAAAATTAGAGCCAGAGCTTTCAGACTCCTAGTGAAACTAATAAACATTTCTTCTTGCTAAGGGTGGTGGAATTGCGAGTTCCTACCCAAACAGCAATTCGCTTCTAAAACTACCATCCAAAGGGATTAAGGGAATGTGGGTCAAAGGCCCTTATGAAGTTGATTGGCAACCAGCCATGATTTCATTGAATAGTGGAACATGTTCGAGGGGCTAAATGGCCTACTCCTGTTCATATGTTTGAGTTTGTGAGATGGGTTAGCCTGAGTTTGTCTTTGAGAGGTTAAAGCCTAGCTTTGTTTTGAGGGGACATTCAGGTGTGAGAGGGCCACGTTCCGGTTGTGTGAGAGGGCGAGCCGTGTGAGAGGTCTGTGAGGAGGGGGCTCAACATTGGGGATCTCTGAGGGGTGACCACGTTGAGGGCCTGTGAGAGAGCCACAATTGTCTTTGGGAACAAGTCTGGGGTTAGGGTTTGAGAAAGTGTGAGAATCTGGTTTTGAATTTGTATTTGAGAGTAAATTTGTCTTATTTTAAGCTGACCGTGGCACTGTTTATATTTTCTTTGCAGGCCAAGGCATGGTATGGCGTCTCTGGATGGTATTGTAAATGAGGCAAAGAATATTCCTGCATATTTGCCTAATGTGCTGGTTCTTAAGGAAGCTCTGCAGAAAGCCAAAGACTGGATGGCCAAAGTAGAAGCTATTCAGGCAGGTTTGAGACATTTGAACTGTTCAGTACGTAGTGGAAAGTGATCAATTCAGGTCTATAAGCTTTCACTAATTTGTGAAGATTGTCCAAACTTCCATTTCCTGGCCAAATCAAAAATATATGTTGGTGAATGCAGATGGTAGACCAGGTCCACACCATCTTTCTCATGACACTGAACAAGCGCAGTGACTAAATTTAGTTTGCTAAATGGGTTTGTGTTCCTTATAGGTAAGGACTGGAAAGTAGTTGAGGCAGCTGAATGAATAGTCTCAGTCTTAGTGATAAAGGGGATCCTCCCACTTGTTGTTGGAGGAGCAAGAGGGGACAACTGTTAACATTAATAAGCCAGGGGAGTTATCCTTGCATGCCAGGATACTCCTGGGGCAGTGGATGGTTTTGGCAGCATAGGATTTTACAGCTAGGTCTGATGAGGGATGGCTAAGGCAGTTGTGAGATATATACTCTCAGGTCTGTGCTCCATGGACATGATGGTGAACATGATGTGGAGATGCCGGCGTTGGACTGGGGTAAACACAGTAAGAAGTCTAACAACACCAGGTTAAAGTCCAATGCTACCAAATAAACCTGTTGGACTTTAACCTGGTGTTGTTGGACTTTAACCTGGTGTTGTTGGACTTTAACCTGGTGTTGTTAGACTTCTTACTATGATGGTGAAGTCAGGGGCTGCACCAGGTGGAGCAACCAGTTTTGGAGAGAGTTAGGGTCTTTTACAAAGGATGTCGAAGCAAATCACACAACTTTTCAGCCTGCTGTCTTCCTCTGAGCAAATGCAGCAAAGACTTCCATGCCACAGTTGAGCTCATGTACACCAGGTGATGCTTAACATGAAAGTTGACCACCATGGCCCAAATCATTGTCTTACGAGACAGAAAGCTGCTTTATTATTGTTGAATTTTGAGGGTGGGATTTGAGGACAGGAAAGGACCATGGCTGATGACAGTAAGTGGAAGGAGAAGAAATGTCAGAGAGGGGTGAAGAAACATTGATATCAAAGTAACCACTTTCGCCTGAAGCAGCAGCTGAAATGCACACTCAAAAGGCACAAAAAGAATTTGGCTTCAATATTTTTGGCAAAGATTAGGGGAGAGCTGACCTTATGAACAGAACTCTAGGAAAAGACTGCACTGACCTGATCAGTTGAATGGCCTCCTGTGATGTATATGTTTCTGTTTCTATACAAGTGTTTGAGGCTCATCTGAAAATGTTGGTAAGAAAAACACAGAATGATGCAAGTTACTGTTTTATGCAAGACCCCTAACAGGATACATTTTCTATTCTTTACTTGTATTTTGAGATACTACATATGATTTTTGTAGGTTGTATGTACGCGTGTCAGTAATTAGAAAAGGGACAAAAGATGAGCTCAATTATGGCTCCAAGCTTGGAGCAGGTCTGAAATCTCACCTTCCCCTTGTCCTTAGTGGAAGTCCAAGGTGGCTTACTCAAAAGGGATGCCATTTCTGGGTACTTCTCCAGTTCTTTATTTCTTATAGCAGATACTGTCTTGTCTTCACAGTGGGGAAACAGTCTTTGAAATGTCTTAATGTAATATTTTTTGATATGTATAGAAGGGATCTTACAACGCCTATCTAGACCAGCTAGAAAGTTTACTAGCAAGAGGGCGTCCAATCCCAGTACGACTTGATCCCCTTCCGCAAGTGGAATCCCAAGTGACAGCTGCTCGAGCCTGGAGAGAACGTACTGCCAGAACCTTCCTGAAGAAAAACTCTACCTACACATTGTTACAAGTAAGGCTTTAGAAAATCATCTTCCCTTGCTGTTATACCTTGGAATTGGTGATGTCAGACTAATTAATAAAAGGTAGTTAAATGGCAGGAAGACAGGTGGCGGGCATTCTATAACAGCTTGTGCTCAAACTGTTCCTAAAAGTCCCAAAGTGCTTCACACGATTGGAAGTGGAGTGAGAGGGAGAGAGAGATTGTCACTCACTAGGCTACAGTCAGAAGATCAAAGGGCCCAGTTCAACCCAGGATGCAGAAAGAAATTGCAACGCTGATTTGGCCAAAGCCACAGAAGGATTTGTATATAATGTTGGCTATTTTGAAATCAGTGTGTTAATGGATAGTAAACTAATATGGGATGGTGAGGACTAGACAAGTAGAATGTAGATGATGAAATTCTGGTTCATTTGGAGGTTTAAAGGCATTTGGGAAGTTGAGCTTGGAGAATGTGGGTGGCAGTGGGGATTGTGATAATAACTGTGGAAACATAGTTACTGTGATGACCACGTCATGTGGTTTCATTTTGAGTGAGCACAACAGAAAATAGGAATAAACAGGTAATTTTCAGGTTGGCATGGTGTGTCTAGTGGAATATGGCAAGGATTTGTGCATGGGGCTCAGTTATTCACAATCTATGTCACTGATTTGGATGTAGGGACCAAAATATTTCCAAGTTTGTTGATGACACAAAACTTGGTGGGAGTTGAGGAGGATGCAAAGAGGCTTCAAAAGGAGCTTCAAAGAGGCTTCAGATAGGCTACATGAGTGGGCAAGAACATGACAGATTGAATATAATGTGGAAAATTGTGAAGTTATCCACTTGGTCGGAAAGACAGAAATGCAGAATATTTATTAAATAGCGTGAAATTGTGAAGTATTTATTGTCCAAATGGACTTGGGTGTCCTTGTTCATATGTCACTGAAAGCTAACATGCAGGCACAGAAGGCATTTCGGAAGGTCTTGGTCTTTTTTGTAAGTGGATTTAAGCACAGTAATAAAGATATTCCACATTCCCATCTACCTCTGATTCCTTTGATTCTCTTGCCTAACGAAAATCTATCTACCTCTGCCTTAAAAATATTCAGTGACCCGGCTTCCAACACCTTCTGAGGCAGTGTCTTCCAAAGTTGTGCAACTCTTCGAGAATAAAATTGACCTAATTTCTGCACTACTAATTTTAAAACAGTGCCCCCTAGTTTCGGATACACCCACAAAAAGAAACATCTTTTCCACGTCCACCTTGTCAAGACCATTCAGGATCTTACATAATTCAATCAAGTTACCTCTGTCTTCTAAACTCCAGTAGAAATAAGCCCAGCCTGTTCAATCTCAAGACAACCCACTCATTCCGGGTATCAATCTAGTAAACCTCCTCTAAACAGCCTCCAACATGCTTATATCCTTCCTTAAATGAGACCAAAGCTGCACACTATATTGGAGATGTGGTCTCGCCCTGTATAATGATGCCTTCTTTTTAATTTAGTGCTTTTTAATTTAGTGTTTTAATTAATTAGCTAATTATATTATGCTTTTTTATATATTTTATTAGCTTTACCACCAATTTATATAATATTTTAAACATTAGGAATAAAATAGACTTAACCACTTACCAGATATTCACCAAACAGTTGGCGCCTTTCCCTGTTGTTGAGTAAGAGCCAATTCCTGCAGGGTGATAAAGGTGGGAAAACAAAAGGAAGTGAACAGCTCCCTTCCCCCCCACCCCCTCCCTTCACTACACTCCCCTACTCACCAATCTCTCGTGTTTTCACTCAGTTGCACTCCTACTCTAAGGCTGCTCTGAAGAACCCTCAATTTGAAATACACTGAATTGGGGCTTTGCACACCCCCAAACCCTTTTCAGGTAATTTAGTATTTTGAGGGTATGAGCCTTGATTCTGTGCTCAGGTCCTGGATTAAAGCTGGAACTAATGTCCCTCATATTCCAAAACAAGATTTCTGCCAACTGAGCAAACTCTGGTGCCCACTTTTCCAAAATGAAGCTGACCATATTCCACCCAAAATCCTGCATTCAGTCACCATTGGGCCCACTAAAGACAGTGTGTAGCACAGCGATATGGACTAGACACCCTTCAGTTTTCACAGTTTGTGCTGTCCGTTGTTCTCATGATATCTTGTATCTTGTCATCCTTTGATTGGTATATTCTTTCATTTGGCTTAATTGGTTTTGGTCTTTGTACTTAATTAATCTTGATCATAGAACAATGAACTATTCCATGTGTTCTCTTCGATCTCATTTTGAATACAAGCCTTTGCTATTTATATAAATCTTTCAGATATGAGCTTGTTACAATCAAAATTAGGAATTTGGTCACTGTCCGTTTATCTGATCATGAATATCTTTCTACTCGTTCTTTGCTCCATTTTGCGCTGCAAACTTAAAGCTGAATGTGTTCGTTTTAATCTTTAGTACAAAATACCTTTTCACAAACATATATATTATAAAATTGTGTGACTTTAAAGTCAGTCCTTATAATAGAAATAATAATTATTGTTAATCAGATCCGTTGCCATCTGTCCTTATCTATCGTCATGGCTGCACATATTGGAATGTAAGGCCTATTGTCTTGGTTTGCAGGATTTGTCTTAAAAATGCAAACTCCTTATTTTATGGTCAGGTTATTAAGCTTGAGGAAAATAGATATTATATAAGTTTTAAGAAACTCTCCTATCTTAATACTTATTAACTTAAAAATGTGTATGTTCAGTGTCAGTTCTGCTGATCATGGTTAATTATTTAACTTGTGGCCCAGGTACATTACTTTCAGTTAACCTGTTCTTTTGGCATATATTATGTATGTTAACATTGTTAAAGACATATTAAAAGTACATGCTGTTTTGCTGACCCTACAGAAATAAGTTCTAACATATCCTCTAAGTCATGTGCTGAACCCAAGATGGTAGTTCCTAGCTATGTTGACATGATTCACTGAAAGATGAACTAAAACAACTTGTAAGAATGACAGTAGAGATACTACAGTTGGCCCCAGTTTCTGCTGTAACCTGCCATTCAGTGACCCCCTTCTGTCTGTACAGACATCTGGTGAGGATGGAATTTGACCCAGTGGTCAAGAAGTGTCCAGACTGTGTGAGTTAATGGCAGCTGTGGAACCGTCCCTCAGGAATTAACTTCTTCAGAGCAGGAATCCAATCTCATCAAATCTATTTACTCACTGCAAATCCCAGCTGCCTGTTTTAGTGTGATCTGCATCAACTTTCTTAGTTTCCAGAATTCTGTAGTGCTGTTACACATTGCTATGAATTTAGTCTGTTTACTTCCCAACCCTTGGTGTAGGTCAAATGCCGAGAAAACTGAATATAAATGGCTCTAACTTGTCCAAGCATAGTTATCTGCTTCATTAAATTGTCAGCTACATTGCATTCATTGTTTGGCCTCATCTATGCACCCAGATCAAAAGAACATTTCCTTTGCATCCTTAAGTATTTTTGCCAAATAACAAGTGCCACAATTGAGACATTCATGGTGCAACTTGTGCAACTGCTTCCAGTAGAAAAGCGTTGGATGATACATTACCCCAGATGTAAGGTATTGTAACTGCTGTACCAGTGGGTCTCTAGCTATGTCCGTCCTATTTCAGAAAAAAATCCCTTATTTGATTAGCGAGTCCTTTTCTGAATAAAATTGTTAATTTACATCAAATCTGTCAACTCATGCCCACAAGGAATTGATTAAGACTCGCTGAATTAGTCCCAAATGGCTATATATAGTCAGCACTCCCCTTCGGGGGAGAGAGATGACTGGTGATTCAACTTGTGGATCACCATACCTCAGGTTAGGGACAAGGTTGAGATGGTGGGGCCTTTATGAAGAACCATTCCGAGTACACTCCTGCTGAACCTAAGCTGCACTTTCTATATGGTTTTAATGAACTGAAAGGTCGGTGTCTACCTGGAAGAATATATTCAAACCGGTGATCAGAATAAAACAGATATAAAAAGAGCAAGCCATTGAATACCTCAGATATGAACGAACCCCAAAGAGTATTTGTATTTCTATTAACCTGCCCCCTCAGACTAATTTATATCTGTAGCTGCCTAACAGTCATGGTGCTTTAATCAAGAACAAATGTTTCTGCGAGTGAAGCTACTTTTCAGCTCCTCATGCTCGGACATGCAGATTGGCATCGCCCGATCTTCCTGACACCAGCCGGGTGAGATTCAGACAGTGCAGCAGGACCCTGGCTCCAGCGGCAAAGCGTAAAAGAAGCGGAATGAAGAAGGACACACACCTTTTTTTACAACACTAGCTGCTGTAAAGCAAGAGAGCTTAAAATGTCCCATTGGAAATAATAGACCATGGAGAAAGTAAGTGTCTAAGGAATAGGATGTGAGGGGTCGGGAGGAGGGTAAGACATTGGGGTGAAGAAGGTGTTGGGGGAGGGTGGTGTTTGGACATCAGGATAATGTTGGGGGGGGGGGAGGTTTGAACATTGGGATGATGTCGTGGGGGTTCAGATATTGAAATTATGTGGGGAGTTTGGGAGTCGGAGGAATGGGTGGGGGTTTCAGACATGGGGGAGTGTGCGGGGTTTGGACATGAGGGGGAGTGTGCAGGGTTTGGACACGAGGGGGAATGTGCAGGGTTTGGACACGAGGGGGAGTGTGCGGGGTTTGGACATGGGGGGGGAGTGCGGGGTTTAGACACGAGGGGGAGTGTGCGGGGTTTGGACACGAGGGGGAGAGTGCGGAGTTTGGACACGGGGGGGAGTGCGGGGTTTAGACACGAGGGGGAATGTGCGGGATTTGGACACGAGGGGGAGAGTGCGGGGTTTGGACACGAGGGGGAGTGTGCGGGGTTTGGACACGAGGGGGAGAGTGTGGGGTTTGGACACGAGGGGGAGTGTGCGAGGTTTGGACATGAGGGGGAGTGTGCGAGGTTTGGACATGAGGGGGAGTGTGCAGGGTTTGGACACGAGGGGGAATGTGCAGGGTTTGGACACGAGGGGGAGTGTGCGGGGTTTGGACACGAGGGGGAGAGTGCGGGGTTTGGACACGAAGGGGAGTGTGCGGGGTTTGGACACGAGGGGGAGAGTGCGGAGTTTGGACACGAGGGGAGTGTGCAGGGTTTGGACACGAGGGGGAGAGTGCGGAGTTTGGACACGAGGGGAGTGTGCAGGGTTTGGACACGAGGGGGAGAGTGCGGAGTTTGGACACGGGGGGGGGGGGGGGGGTGCGGGGTTTAGACACGAGGGGGAGTGTGCGGGATTTGGACACGAGGGAGAGAGTGCGGGGTTTGGACACGAGGGGCGTGTGCGGGGTTTGGACACGAGGGGGAGTGTGCGGGGTTTGGACACGAGGGGCGTGTGCGGGGTTTGGACACGAGGGGAGAGTGCGGGGTTTGGACACGAGGGGGAGAGTGCGGGGTTTGGACACGAGGGGAGTGTGCGGGGTTTGGACACGAGGGGGAGAGTGCGGGGTTTGGACACGAGGGGGAGTGTGCAGGGTTTGGACACGAGGGGGAGAGTGCGGGGTTTGGACACGAGGGGAGTGTGCGGGGTTTGGACACGAGGGGAGTGTGCGGGGTTTGGACACGAGGGGGAGTGTGCGGGGTTTGGACACGAGGGGGAGTGTGCGGGGTTTGGACAGGAGGGGGAGTGTGCGGGGTTTGGACACGAGGGGCGTGTGCGGGGTTTGGACACGAGGGGAAGCGTGCGGGGTTTGGACACGGGGGGGAGTGCGGGGTTTGGACACGAGGGGGAGAGTGCGGAGTTTGGACACGAGGGGAGTGTGCGGGGTTTGGACACGAGGGGAGTGTGTGGGGTTTGGACACGAGGGGGAGTGTGCGGGGTTTGGACACGAGGGGGAGTGTGCGGGGTTTGGACACGAGGGGGAGAGTGCGGGGTTTGGACACGAGGGGGAGTGTGTGGGGTTTGGACACGAGGGGGAGTGTGTGGGGTTTGGACACGAGGGGGAGTGTGCGGGGTTTGGACACGAGGGGGAGTGTGCGGGGTTTGGACACGAGGGGGAGAGTGCGGGGTTTGGACACGAGGGGAAGTGTGCGGGGTTTGGACACGAGGGGGAGTGTGCGGGGTTTGGACACGAGGGGGAGTGTGCGGGGTTTGGACACGAGGGGGAGAGTGCGGGGTTTGGACACGAGGGGGAGTGTGCGGGGTTTGGACACGGGGGGGAATGTGCAGGGTTTGGACACGAAGGGGAGTGTGCGGGGTTTGGACACGAGGGGGAGAGTGCGGAGTTTGGACACGAGGGGAGTGTGCAGGGTTTGGACACGAGGGGGAGAGTGCGGGGTTTGGACACGAGGGGGAGTGTGCGGGGTTTGGACACGAGGGGGAGTGTGCGGGGTTTGGACACGAGGGGGAGTGTGCGGGGTTTGGACACGAGGGGGAGAGTGCGGGGTTTGGACACGAGGGGGAGTGTGCGGGGTTTGGACACGGGGGGGAATGTGCAGGGTTTGGACACGAAGGGGAGTGTGCGGGGTTTGGACACGAGGGGGAGAGTGCGGAGTTTGGACACGAGGGGAGTGTGCAGGGTTTGGACACGAGGGGGAGAGTGCGGAGTTTGGACACGAGGAGGAGTGCGCAGGGTTTGGACACGAGGGGGAGAGTGCGGAGTTTGGACACGGGGGGGGGGGGGGGGGGGGGAGTGCGGGGTTTAGACAAGAGGGGGAGTGTGCGGGGTTTGGACACGAGGGGGAGTGTGCGGGGATTGGACACGAGGGGGAGAGTGCGGGGTTTGGACACGAGGGGGAGAGTGCGGGGTTTGGACACGAGGGGGAGTGTGTGGGGTTTGGACACGAGGGGGAGTGTGTGGGGTTTGGACACGAGGGGGAGTGTGCGGGGTTTGGACACGAGGGGGAGTGTGCGGGGTTTGGACACGAGGGGGAGTGTGTGGGGTTTGGACACGAGGGGGAGTGTGCGGGGTTTGGACACGAGGGGGAGAGTGCGGGGTTTGGACACGAGGGGGAGTGTGCGGGGTTTGGACACGAGGGGGAGTGTGCGGGGTTTGGACACGAGGGGGAGTGTGCGGGGTTTGGACACGAGGGGGAGAGTGCGGGGTTTGGACACGAGGGGGAGTGTGCGAGGTTTGGACATGAGGGGGAGTGTGCAGGGTTTGGACACGAGGGGGAGAGTGCGGAGTTTGGACACGAGGGGAGTGTGCAGGGTTTGGACACGAGGGGGAGAGTGCGGGGTTTCGACACGAGGGGGAGAGTGCGGAGTTTGGACACGAGGGGAGTGTGCAGGGTTTGGACACGGGGGGAGAGTGCGGGGTTTGGACACGAGGGGGAGTGTGCAGGGTTTGGACACGAGGGGGAATGTGCAGGGTTTGGACACGAGGGGGAGTGTGCGGGGTTTGGACACGAGGGGGAGTGTGCGGGGTTTGGACACGAGGGGGAGTGTGCAGGGTTTGGACACGAGGGGGAATGTGCAGGATTTGGACACGAGGGGGAGAGTGCGGGGTTTGGACACGAGGGGGAATGTGCAGGATTTGGACACGAGGGGGAGAGTGCGGGGTTTGGACACGAGGGGGAGTGTGCGGGGTTTGGACACGGGGGGGGGGGGGGGGGGGTGCGGGGTTTAGACACGAGGGGGAGTGTACGGGATTTGGACACGAGGGAGAGAGTGCGGGGTTTGGACACGAGGGGCGTGTGCGGGGTTTGGACACGAGGGGGAGTGTGCGGGGTTTGGACACGAGGGGAAGCGTGCGGGGTTTGGACACGAGGGGGAGAGTGCGGGGTTTGGACACGAGGGGGAGAGTGCGGGGTTTGGACACGAGGGGAGTGTGCGGGGTTTGGACACGAGGGGAGTGTGCGGGGTTTGGACACGAGGGGAGTGTGGGGTTTGGACACGAGGGGAGTGTGCGGGGTTTGGACAAGAGGGGGAGTGTGCGGGGTTTGGACACGAGGAGGAGTGTGCGGGGTTTGGACACAAGGGGAGTGTGCGGGGTTTGGACACGAGGGGAGTGTGCGGGGTTAGGACACGAGGGGGAGTGTGTGGGGTTTGGACACGAGGGGGAGTGTGCGGGGTTTGGACACGAGGGGGAGAGTGCGGGGTTTGGACACGAGGGGAGTGTGCGGGGTTTGGACACGAGGGGAGTGTGCGGGGTTTGGACACGAGGGGAGTGTGCAGGGTTTGGACACGAGGGGGAGAGTGCGGAGTTTGGACACGGGGGGGGGGGGGGGGTGCGGGGTTTAGACACGAGGGGGAGTGTGCGGGATTTGGACACGAGGGAGAGAGTGCGCGGTTTGGACACGAGGGGCGTGTGCGGGGTTTGGACACGAGGGGGAGTGTGCGGGGTTTGGACACGAGGGGCGTGTGCGGGGTTTGGACACGAGGGGAGAGTGCGGGGTTTGGACACGAGGGGGAGAGTGCGGGGTTTGGACA
Organism: Mustelus asterias; assembly: GCF_964213995.1. NCBI lineage: Eukaryota > Metazoa > Chordata > Chondrichthyes > Carcharhiniformes > Triakidae > Mustelus > Mustelus asterias. Next base: position 67,606,646 of record NC_135809.1, on the reverse strand, counting down.
CGAGGGGAGTGTGCGGGGTTTGGACACGAGGGGGAGAGTGCGGGGTTTGGACACGAGGGGGAGTGTGCAGGGTTTGGACACGAGGGGGAGAGTGCGGGGTTTGGACACGAGGGGAGTGTGCGGGGTTTGGACACGAGGGGAGTGTGCGGGGTTTGGACACGAGGGGGAGTGTGCGGGGTTTGGACAAGAGGGGCAGTGTGCGGGGTTTGGACACGAGGGGGAGTGTGCGGGGTTTGGACACGAGGGGAGTGTGCGGGGTTTGGACACGAGGGGGAGTGTGCGGGGTTTGGACACGAGGGGGAGTGTGCGGGGTTTGGACAGGAGGGGGAGTGTGCGGGGTTTGGACACGAGGGGCGTGTGCGGGGTTTGGACACGAGGGGAAGCGTGCGGGGTTTGGACACGGGGGGGAGTGCGGGGTTTGGACACGAGGGGGAGAGTGCGGAGTTTGGACACGAGGGGAGTGTGCGGGGTTTGGACACGAGGGGAGTGTGTGGGGTTTGGACACGAGGGGGAGTGTGCGGGGTTTGGAGACGAGGGGGAGTGTGCGGGGTTTGGACACGAGGGGGAGAGTGCGGGGTTTGGACACGAGGGGGCGTGTGTGGGGTTTGGACACGAGGGGGAGTGTGTGGGGTTTGGACACGAGGGGGAGTGTGCGGGGTTTGGACACGAGGGGGAGTGTGCGGGGTTTGGACACGAGGGGGAGTGTGCGGGGTTTGGACACGAGGGGGAGTGTGCGGGGTTTGGACACGAGGGGGAGAGTGCGGGGTTTGGACACGAGGGGGAGTGTGCGGGGTTTGGACACGGGGGGGAATGTGCAGGGTTTGGACACGAAGGGGAGTGTGCGGGGTTTGGACACGAGGGGGAGAGTGCGGAGTTTGGACACGAGGGGAGTGTGCAGGGTTTGGACACGAGGGGGAGAGTGCGGAGTTTGGACACGAGGAGGAGTGCGCAGGGTTTGGACACGAGGGGGAGAGTGCGGAGTTTGGACACGGGGGGGGGGGGGGGGAGTGCGGGGTTTAGACAAGAGGGGGAGTGTGCGGGGTTTGGACACGAGGGGGAGTGTGCGGGGATTGGACACGAGGGGGAGAGTGCGGGGTTTGGACACGAGGGGGAGAGTGCGGGGTTTGGACACGAGGGGGAGTGTGTGGGGTTTGGACACGAGGGGGAGTGTGTGGGGTTTGGACACGAGGGGGAGTGTGCGGGGTTTGGACACGAGGGGGAGTGTGCGGGGTTTGGACACGAGGGGGAGTGTGCGGGGTTTGGACACGAGGGGGAGTGTGCGGGGTTTGGACACGAGGGGGAGAGTGCGGGGTTTGGACACGAGGGGGAGTGTGCGGGGTTTGGACACGAGGGGGAGTGTGCGGGGTTTGGACACGAGGGGGAGTGTGCGGGGTTTGGACACGAGGGGGAGAGTGCGGGGTTTGGACACGAGGGGGAGTGTGCGAGGTTTGGACATGAGGGGGAGTGTGCAGGGTTTGGACACGAGGGGGAGAGTGCGGAGTTTGGACACGAGGGGAGTGTGCAGGGTTTGGACACGAGGGGGAGAGTGCGGAGTTTGGACACGAGGGGAGTGTGCAGGGTTTGGACACGAGGGGGAATGTGCAGGGTTTGGACACGAGGGGGAATGTGCGGGGTTTGGACACGGGGGGAGAGTGCGGGGTTTGGACACGGGGGGAGAGTGCGGGGTTTGGACACGAGGGGGAGTGTGCAGGGTTTGGACACGAGGGGGAATGTGCAGGGTTTGGACACGAGGGGGAGTGTGCGGGGTTTGGACACGAGGGGGAGTGTGCGGGGTTTGGACACGAGGGGGAGTGTGCAGGGTTTGGACACGAGGGGGAATGTGCAGGATTTGGACACGAGGGGGAGAGTGCGGGGTTTGGACACGAGGGGGAATGTGCAGGATTTGGACACGAGGGGGAGAGTGCGGGGTTTGGACACGAGGGGGAGTGTGCGGGGTTTGGACACGGGGGGGGGGGGGGTGCGGGGTTTAGACACGAGGGGGAGTGTACGGGATTTGGACACGAGGGAGAGAGTGCGGGGTTTGGACACGAGGGGCGTGTGCGGGGTTTGGACACGAGGGGGAGTGTGCGGGGTTTGGACACGAGGGGAAGCGTGCGGGGTTTGGACACGAGGGGGAGAGTGCGGGGTTTGGACACGAGGGGGAGAGTGCGGGGTTTGGACACGAGGGGAGTGTGCGGGGTTTGGACACGAGGGGAGTGTGCGGGGTTTGGACACGAGGGGAGTGTGGGGTTTGGACACGAGGGGAGTGTGCGGGGTTTGGACAAGAGGGGGAGTGTGCGGGGTTTGGACACGAGGAGGAGTGTGCGGGGTTTGGACACAAGGGGAGTGTGCGGGGTTTGGACACGAGGGGAGTGTGCGGGGTTAGGACACGAGGGGGAGTGTGTGGGGTTTGGACACGAGGGGGAGTGTGCGGGGTTTGGACACGAGGGGGAGAGTGCGGGGTTTGGACACGAGGGGAGTGTGCGGGGTTTGGACACGAGGGGAGTGTGCGGGGTTTGGACACGAGGGGAGTGTGCGGGGTTTGGACACGAGGGGGAGTGTGCGGGGTTTGGACACGAGGGGAAGTGTGCGGGGTTTTGACACGAGGGGAGTGTGCGGGGTTTGGACACGAGGGGGAGTGTGCGGGGTTTGGACACGAGGGGGGGGGGGAGTGCGGGGTTTGGACACAGGGCGGGGGGAGTGCGGGGTTTGGACACCGGGCAGGGGGGTGCGGGCTTTGGACACGGGGCGGGGGGAGTGTGGGCTTTGGACACGGGGTGGGGGGTGTGCGGGCTTTGGACACAGGGCGGGGGGAGTGCGGGCTTTGGACACGGGGCGGGGGGAGTGCGGGCTTTGGACACGGGGCGGGGGGAGTGCAGACTTTGGACACGGGGCGGGGGGAGTGCGGACTTTGGACACGGGGCCCGGTGAGTGCGGATAGGTGGCATCACGAGTTCGGACACGGAGGAGATTGCGGGGTTCGTAAATGAGATGGGGGTTCAGACATCATAGGGTTGTGTTTGGATGTCCGTTCATAGTTTGGGACATCGGAGGGTGCCAGTGTTGGATCTGGGTTGTTTGGACATCAGGGGTTTAGCATGGTGGGAAGATCGGGTCTGGAGGGCTGTTGGGCAAATGGGCAGGTCGGATCAACAGGGAGTGGCGATCTGTGGGGGGTCATAGAGTACAGAAAAGGCCCTTTTGCCCATTGTTTCTGGGTCAGAGGGGAGGTCTGATGTGGTGGGGCTCGGGGCAGATTGCGTGGAGGGAGATTGGGTCGGTGGGGGGGGAGGACGGGGTTGTGTTGGTGAGCGGATTGGGTTGGGTGGGTCAGGGTATGGGTTCTGGTCGAAGGGGAGGTAGGGGCTGGTCAATTTTGTTGGGGGGGGGAGCATTGCATGGATGGGTGTGAGGGGAGGTCATGTCTGTGGCATGGGGTGAGAACAGATTATGTTGGGGGGCGTGGACATCAAGGCGATTGGGGGAGTGGGGGTTTGGTCGGGAAGAGGGTTTTGGGTCTGTGGTGGATGGTTGGAAATCCTAAGGGTTGGGTGGAGGGAACACTATGGGGTGTGGGATGCTTAGTTGGGCAGGGGGGCTCTATGCGGGACTGAGTCTGAGTTTTTAAAAATAGTTACACTGGAGTTCGTGACTTTGTATGTTCTAACTCTTTCAGAGTAACGAGCGTATAGCTGGCAGAACCACCCAAAGTTCGTGGTATTTAAATCGCTTTGTCGCATGGTTCACAGTCCAGCGAAATTATTTAGGGGAAGTTAGTGTTTCTGGACAATTGCAGGGTCAACCCTTACCCGGGAACCTCTGAGTGGTGTTCCCACCCCCACATCCAATGCTGGCGAGCCAGCAAGTTACAGACCATTTGACTCGAAGGAGCTTTTATAAAACATAAAGGATAGAAATTATGACCACTGTTTATGGAACTAGTGGTGTCACACCACCTTAGTCAACAGAACCTGGCAATCTCAGTTTCACAATCGGAAGATTTGAGAGAGTGAAGAGATGTGCAATGAAGCACCAAGTGTGTAAATGGGAACAGGGCTGTACAGCAGGAGTCAAATAATGAAGCAGAACCAGAGTAGAGAATTAAGGAGAGACTGGAGAATTGACATTTTAAGCCCAAAGAGGAAAGGATTCCTCCTTGTTTTGCAGCACCTGAGAAGTACAACTGACTAATTGATCAACAGTATTGGGAGTGTAGAAATTTACAGCACAGAAGGTGGTCATTCAACCTATTGTGTCCATGCCAGCTCTTAATTAAACTAATCCTAATCAATGAAGCGAATGACTTCACTCATCCTGCATTTCCTGTGAAAATTCTCCATTGAAAGATAATGGAGGGAAAACTCACTAAGTACCAAACATCTCAATGCCCACATACCACCCAAGTTCTGCCTATGCCGTGGTCTCTTTCTGTGGCAAAACATTCTCAGCTGCAGACTCTTTATGTAAGGACATTTCTCTTAACTTGAAATTATCCTTCCCTATTGCCTCTGCAGTTGTCCAACAGGTTTGAGGTTCTTTCAGCTTGTCTTGTTTGGACTGGGAGCTACAGAGTGGATGAGCTGACCGACCATAGCACTGTGGTACAGGAAGCCATTCAACTGAAGGGAACAAAAAAGAACTTAGTGGTAGTAGGGGACAATGTAGTGAGGGGGGATTGACACGATTGTCTACAACAGAGTCCTGGCAGCAATGTTACCCGCCCGGTGCTAGAAGTTAGAATATTTGCTCAGAACTGGAAAAGCACTTAAATGCATTCTAAAATTTCCTTTTAACTTTTCGTTGCTCTGTTGAAGCAGTCCTGATATCTTGACTCTTCTAATTATAGCTTCTCATCCCTAGATCCACGCTACTGAACCTAGGCTGTACTTCCTCTGTGGCGTTAATAATTTTCCCACAGTGAAGTGCCCAAAGCTGCATACACTGAATCATAGAATCCTACAGTGCAGAAGGAGGCCATTTGGCCTATCAAGTCTGCACCAACCACAGTCTCATCCAGGCCCTATCCCCATAACCCCATCTATTTACCCTAGCTAGTCCCCCTGACACTTAAGGGCAATTTAGCATGGCCAATCCACCTAACCCTTTGGATTGTGAGAGGAAACCTACGCAGACACGGGGAGAATGTGCAAACTCCACGTAAACAGTGACCCAAGGCCGGAATTGAACACAAGTCCCTGGCGCTGTGAGGCAGCAGTGCTAACCACTGTGCCACCATGCCACCCTACTGCTTGAACTGTGAACAGTGGATTGTATTACCTTCTGCTTTTATATTCCTATTCCATGTATCTAATAATCAAATGCAAAATGCCTGTGGTCTTTCTTGATATCTTCAAGTATAGCTAAATAAAGTTAATTTTAGAAGCAAGAAAACTATGGCCTGATTTGAAAAGCGCTGGAAACTAGTATATTTGTTTGAAGCATAGGCAATTGCCTATCGGTATTATTATAATCATTAATTACAAGGGAGACTAATCAAAGTATTTATACTTAATAATTGCAAGAGAGGAGACACAAATGTAGCAAGGTATTACTGTAATCGAACAATTTGGAAACAATTTTTTTTTCAATCACATTATAGACATGAAGAGAAAACAAAAACACCAGACTACAATATGTTATCTGAAAATCTGGGAATTTCATTCTCTTTCCCTGTTAGGTGCTGAGTCCCAGAACAAATATTGGAGTTTACTGCAGTGGAAAGAATAAACGGAAAAAAATGAAAGAATTATTGATGGAGAAAGACAGAGAGTTAGATTTGGAAAGCCTGAGTGACTTTGAAGAGATGGCTGAACAATCCAGTGATCCAAACACAGTTGTGAGTATCAGATATCTTTATTTACTGAACTTCCAGATTTCAATTCACCAATTAGTACCTGTAACTCATTTCCCAGGTATTCGTTGATTTTTATATAAATCCCAAAATACCTCATTTAGATTTCCAGGTTTCTTATTCTGTGACATATATTATGAATCAAGTGAGGAGATGTAAGGGAATGACTCTCCAATCTTACCACTCCAAGTCTGATCATTGCAATTTGAGAGGATGTGCTTTGCCAGTACAGCAGGAGTTCCACCCTGCACACTTACAGATGAAATAAGTAGTTAGACGTGTTTTTGAGTTTAATCAAAGAGCGAGAAACATTTAATGACACTACTTCCCGAACTTAACCAATGCTAGGTAAATCACAACCTCCATTCATACATCTCACACATTCCCTGGTCCCATACGCACATGTGGTAGAATAAGAGCATAAGCTTCAAGATTTTGTTTACTGTTCGTGAAGGAGATAAACAATCAAAAGATTCAATGTCCTTTGGTTGGTCTTGGTGCAGTGATTCACAGTGTGGCCGCGTTGTTTGGTTTGAAATGCAGGTGATCCCTTCACCAGGTTGTTAATATGGATTATAAATAGTTGAGGCCTCAGTACTGATCTCTGCAGCACTCTACTGGGTTACAGGTTGCAAACTGAAAATCACTGTTATTAGTTAGCCAGACATCTATCCTTGCTTTTGATGAGTATCTGGTGAGTGGTTAAGGTCTATTCTATTCCTACAGTTTAAAATAATACAGGAATTTGTGATAAGATTACTAAAGTACATAAAAGAAAATAAATAATTGGATAAAATAAATAAGTAGTTAACTAAGATGGAAGGGCAGGTGATATGTCATGACTGTAGCATGTGGGTGCTCCTGGATACCAGTGTGATCCAGGGCAAATATGTCTGCAGTAAATGTCTGTGGTAAATGGGCGGCACGGTAGCACAGTGGTTAGCACTGCTGCTTCATAGCTCCAGGGACCTGGGTTCGATTCCTGGCTTGGGTCGCTGTCTGTGTGGAGTTTGCACATTCTCCTCGTGTCTGACGTCATTTATATAAATGATCTGGAAGAAGGAGTAACTGGGGTGATCAGTAAGTTTGCGGACGACACAAAACTGGCAGGACTTGCAGATAGTGAGGAACATTGTCAGAGGCTACAGAAGGATATAGATAGGCTGGAAATTTGGGCAAGGAAATGGCAGATGGAGTTCAATCCTGATAAATGCGAAGTGATGCATTTTGGTGGGAATAATGTAGGGAGGAGCTACACGATAAATGGAAGAACCATAAAGGGTGTAGAGACGCAGAGGGACCTGGGTGTGCAAGTCCACAGATCTTTGAAGGTGACGTCACAGGTGGAGAAGGTGGTGAAGAAGGCATATGGCATGCTTGCCTTTATAGGACGGGGCATAGAGTATAAAAGTTGGGGTCTGATGTTGCAGATGTATAGAACGTTGGTTCGGCCGCATTTGGAATACTGCGTCCAGTTCTGGTCGCCACACTACCAGAAGGACGTGGAGGCTTTGGAGAGAGTACAGAGGAGGTTTACCAGGATGTTGCCTGGTATGGAGGGGCTTGGTTATGAGGAGAGATTGGGGAAACTGGGGTTGTTCTCCTTGGAAAGACGGAGGATGAGGGGAGACTTAATAGAGGTGTATAAAATTATGAAAGGCATAGATAGGGTGAACGGTGGGAAGCTTTTCCCCGGGTCGGTGGTGACGTTCACGAGGGGTCATAGGTTCAAGGTGAAGGGGGGGAGGTTTAACACAGATATCAGAAGGACATATTTCACACAGAGGGTCGTGGGGGCCTGGAATGTGTTGCCGGGCAAGGTGGTGGAGGCGGACACACTGGGAACGTTTAAGACTTATCTAGACAGCTATATGAACGGAGTGGGAATGGAGGGATACAAAAGAGTGGTCTAGTTTGGACCAGGGAGCGGCGCGGGCTAATTGTTCCTGGTTTCTCGTTTCAAGGCTTCATTCTACGATCATCTTGCTGGTGCCAGTACAGAGTGAGACTGCGGATAGTTGGGAACCTGTCTCGGGGGCAGGGAATTCATATGGTGTTCGTGGAAGTGGAAATGACTAGGGTTGGGAAGCATTTTCCGATCGGGGCCATTGTGATCTCCTGGACTCGTTTCGATCGCCTCAGGGGGTCGGAGAGGAATTTCCCAGATTTTTTTTTCCCCATATTGGCCCTGGGGTTTTTCACTCTGGGTTTTCGCCTCTCCCTGGAGATCACATGGTCTGGAATGGGGGGGTGGGGGTAAGTTAATAGGTTGTAATGAACAAAGCATCATAGCTGTGAGGGACAGCTCGGTGGATAGGATATTGGTATGTAGATAGGCTGGAAAATTGGGCGGGGATCCTGGATTCAGGATTCAATCCTGGACCGGGGAGCGGCGCGGGCTTGGAGGGCCGAAGGGCCTGTTCCTGTGGTGTATTGTTCTTTGTTCTTTGTTCTTTGTCTGTGTGGATTTCCTCCGGGTGCTCTGGTTTCCTCCCACAGTCCAAAGATGTGCGGGTTAGGTTGATTGGCCATGCTAAAATTGCCCCTTAGTGTCCTGAGGTGTGTGGGTTAGAGGGATTAGTGGGTAAAATATGTAGGGATATGGGGGGAGGGCCTGGGTGGGATTGTGGTCGGTGCAGACTCGATGGGCCAAATGGCCTCTTTCTGCACTGTAGGGTTTCTATGGTTCTATGGTTTCTATGACTTGGGGAGCTTTGGGTCAGAGTCATTGAGCTGGAGGCTGAAATGTAGACACTGCAACACATCAGGGAGAGGCACAAAGCCGTCACACCACAGAGGTTAGGGTCCTCGATTTGGTGAGTGGTCAGGAACATAGAACATAGAAAGCCACAGCACAAACAGGCCCTTCGGCCCACAAGTTGCGCTGATCATATCCCTACCTCTAGGCCTATCTATAGCCCTCAATCCCAGTAAATCCCATGTACTCATCCAGAAGTCTCTTAAAAGACCCCAACGAGTTTGCCTCCACCACCACCGACGTCAGCCGATTCCACTCACCCACCACCCTCTGAGTGAAAAACTTACCCCTGACATCTCCTCTGTACCTACCCCCCAGCACCTTAAACCTGTGTCCTCTCGTAGCAACCATTTCAGCCCTTGGAAATAGCCTCTGAGAGTCTACCCTATCCAGACCTCTCAACATCTTGTAAACCTCTATCAGGTCACCTCTCATCCTTCGCCTCTCCAGGGAGAAGAGACCAAGCTCCCTCAACCTATCCTCATAAGGCATGCCCCCCAATCCAGGCAACATCCTTGTAAATCTCCTCTGCACCCTTTCAATGGCTTCAACATCTTTCCTGTAATGAGGTGACCAGAACTGCGCGCAGTACTCCAAGTGGGGTCTAACCAGGGTCCTATAAAGCTGCAGCATTATCTCCCGACTCCTAAACTCAATCCCTCGATTAATGAAGGCTAGTACGCCGTACGCCTTCTTGACCGCATCCTCCACCTGCGAGGCCGATTTAAGAGTCCTATGGACCCGGACCCCAAGGTCCTTCTGATCCTCTACACTGCTAAGAATGGTACCCTTCATATTATACTGCTGCTTCATCCCATTGGATCTGCCAAAATGGATCACCACACACTTATCCGGGTTGAAGTCCATCTGCCACTTCTCCGCCCAGTCTTGCATTCTATCTATGTCTCGCTGCAACTTCTGACATCCCTCCAAACTATCCACAACACCACCTACCTTGGTGTCGTCAGCAAACTTACCAACCCATCCCTCCACTTCCTCATCCAGGTCATTTATGAAAATGACAAACAGCAAGGGTCCCAGAACAGATCCCTGGGGCACTCCACTGGTCACTGACCTCCACGCAGAGAAAGACCCCTCCACAGCCACTCTCTGCCTTCTGCAGGCAAGCCAGTTCTGGATCCACAAGGCAACAGCCCCTTGGATCCCATGCCCTCTCACTTTCTCAAGAAGTCTTGCATGGGGGACCTTATCGAACGCCTTGCTGAAGTCCATATAGACCACATCCACCGCTCTTCCTTCGTCAATGTGTTTGGTCACATTTTCAAAGAACTCAACCAGGCTCGTAAGGCACGACCTGCCCTTGACAAAGCCGTGCTGACTACTTTTGATCATACTAAACTTCTCTAGATGATCATAAATCCTGTCTCTCAGGATCCTCTCCATCAACTTACCAACCACTGAGGTTAGACTCACCGGTCGGTAATTTCCCGGGCTGTCCCTGTTCCCTTTCTTGAATATAGGGACCACATCTGCAATCCTCCAATCCTCCGGAACCTCTCCCGTCTCCATCGACGATGCAAAGATCATCGCCAAAGGCTCCGCAATCTCCTCCCTCGCCTCCCACAGTAACCTGGGGTACATCCCATCCGGTCCCGGCGACTTACCAACCTTGATGCCATTCAATAGTTCCAACACATCCTCTTTCTTTATGTCCACATGCTCGATCCTTTCTGTCCACCGCAAACCAGCAGTACAACCACCCAGATCCCTTTCCACCGTGAATACCGAGGTAAAGTATTCATTAAGCAGCTCCGCCATTTCTAACGGTTCCGCACAAACTTTTCCCCTTCACCTTTTAAGGGTCCTATGCCTTCACATCTCATCCTTTTACTCTTGACATATTTGTAGAAAGCCTTGGGATTCTCCTTAATCTTACCCGCCAAGGTCTTCTCATGACCCCTTCTTGCTCTCCTAATTTCCTTCTTAAGCTCCTTCCTACATCCCGTATACTCCTCTAAATCCTTAACACCTCCTAGCTCTCTGAACCTTCTGTACGCCTCTCTTTTCTTATTCACCAGGTTCATCACAACCTTCGTGCACCACGGTTCCCGTACCCTCCCAACACCCCCCTGTCTCATCGGAACGTTGTCATGCAGAGCTCCAGACAAACATTCCTTGAAAATCCTCCACTTTCCTTCGGTACTTTTCCCCAAGAATGCCTCCTTCCAATTTACCCGTCTAATTTCCTCCCTGATGACACTGTATTTCCCTTTACTCCAGAGAAACACTTTCCTAGCCTGCCTGATCCTATCTCTTTCCAATGCTATCGTGAAGGAGATAGAATTATGATCGCTATCCCCAAGATGCTCACCCACCGAGAGATCCTCCACCTGTCCAGGTTCATTAGCCAGCACCAGATCAAGTACAGCCTCTCCTCTAGTAGGCTTATCCACATACTGTGTCAGGAAACTCTCCTGGACACACCTAACAAACTCCTCTCCATCCAAACCCCTAGCCCTAGGGATATTCCAATCTATGTTTGGGAAATTAAAATCTCCCATCACGACAACTCTGTTATTCCTACATCTCTCCAGGATCTGTTTCCCCATCTGCTCCTCAACATCTCTGTTACTATTGGGCGGCCTATAGAAAACACCCAGCAAAGTTATCGACCCCTTCCTGTTCCTAACCTCCACCCACAGAGACTCCGTAGTCAATCCCTCCACGGCGTCCACCTTCTCTACAGCCGTGACACTATCCCTGATCAACAGTGCCACTCCCCCCCCTCTCTTGCCTCCCTCCCTGTCCTTCCTGAAACATCTAAAACCCGGCACCTGAAGCACCCAGTCCTGTCCCTGAGACATCCAAGTCTCCGTAATGGCCACCACATCACAATTCGAAGCAGCAATCCACGCTCTAAGCTCATCCACTTTATTCACTACACTCCTGGCATTAAAATAGACACATCTCAGACCTTCAGCCTGAGCACTTCCCTTCTCCATCACTCGTCTAACCTCCCTCTTACCCTGTCTACATTCCTTATCTATTTGCGAGCTAACCTCCTCGCTCTCAGTCCCCTCATTTCGATTCCCTCCCCCCAACCTTTCTAGTTTAAAGTCTCTCCAGTAGCCTTAGCCAACCTTCCCGCCAGGATATTGGTCCCCCTGGGATTCAAGTGCCACCCGCCTTTTTTAAACAGGTCACACCTGCCCCTAAAGAGGTCCCAATGATCCAAGTACCCAAATCCTTGTCCCTTGCTCCAGTCCCTCAGCCACGCATTCATTCTCCACAGGAGGGTATGACTGCAGCTGAGGAATGTAAGGGGACTCAGAGAGCAGGAGAGTCAGTCTGCAATTGTCCAACAGGTTTGAGGTTCTTTCAGCTTGTCTTGTTTGGACTGGGGGCTGCAGAGTGGATGAGCTGAAAGACCATGGCACTGTGGTACAGGAAGTCATTCAACTGAAGGGAACAAAAAATAATTTATTGGTAGTAGGGGACAGTATAGTGAGGGGGGATTGACACGATTGTCTGCAACGAAGAGCCCTGGCAGCGATGTTACTTGCCCGGTGCCAGAGTTTGGAATATTTACTCAGAACTGGAAAAGCACTTAGTGGAAGGGGGAAGGATCTACTTGTCGTGGTCTATGTAGGTACCACCAACGTAGGCAGAATAAGGAAGGATGTTCTGCATAGTCGGTATAGGGAGTCAAGTACCAAATTACGAAGCAGAAGCTCAAAGGTAATAATCACTGGATCACTACCCCAGCCATGTGCAAATGGTCCACCCGATCTATGAGAGGCATAGATTGGGTGGACTCTCAGAGGCTTTTTCCCAGGGTGGAAATGTCTGCTACGAGAGGACACAGGTTTAGGGTGCTGGGGGGTAGGTACAGGGGAGATGTTCGGGGTAAGTTTTTCACACAGAGGGCGGTGGGCGAGTGGAATCAGCTGCCGTCAGTGGTGGTGGAGGTGAACTCAATAGGGTCTTTTAAGAGACTCCTGGATGAGTACATGGAGCTTAATAGGATGGAGGGTTATAGGTAGGTCGAGAAGGTAGGGATGTGTTCGGCACAACTTGTGGGCCGAAGGGCCGTTTGTGCTGTAGTTTTTCTATGTTCTATGTTCTAAATTGCAAAGGGCAAATAAGGTTAGATAAATAAATAAGTGGCTCAAAGACAGATGTAGGAGCAGTGAGTTCTGGTTCATGGGGTACGAGGGAAAATGGGGCTGTACTGTTAAGACAGTTTACACCTGAACTCTGCTAGAGCTCGGGTTCTCGCAAAACTAAATAGTGAGGGCAAGGAATCAAATTTGGGAGGATGTGATGATGCAAAGAGACAAGGCGAGACAGAAGGGTACTACTTGGGGTGGCACAGTGATTAGCACTGCTGCCTCACAGCGCCAGGGACCTGGGTTTGATTCCCAGCTAGGGTCACTGTCTGTGTGGAGTTTGCACGTTCTCCCCGTGTCTGCATGGGTTTCCTCTGAGTGCTCAGGTTGATTGGCCATGCTATATTGACCTAGTTTCGGGGGGGCTCAGCAGGATAAATATGTGGGGTTACATGGATAGGGTGGGATTGTTATCGGTGCAGGCTTGATGGGCAAAATGGCTTCCTTCTGTACTGCAGGGATTCTATGATTTTATTCGATTCTATGATAATATGGGAATTGAGAAACAGACCATGACATGAAGGGATAGAGAGTACAATGGTAAAACTAAATCAGTAATATAGCTAGACATTACAAAAGTAATAAAAGGACAAAACTTAAGGCTCTGTATCTGAATGTGCACAGTTTTCGAAACAAAACAGATTAATTGATAGCACAAACAGAAATAAGTATGATCTAATAGCCATTACAGAAACACAGCTACATGATGACAGAATTGGACCGGAATATTGAAGGGTATGCGACAATTAGGCAGGACAGAGAGCAAGGAATAGGTGAAGAGGTGGCTCTGTTAATTAATGATAATATTGGGACATTAGCAAGGGATAACGTAAATCCAGGAAACCAGGATGTAGAAGTGGTTTGGGTTGAGTTGAGAAATGATAAAGGCAAGAAGTCATTTGTGGGAGTGGTGTTCAGACCACCTAATTGTAATTACGCAGTAGGACAAAGTATGAAAGAAGTATGGGTGGCCCGGTGGCACAGTGGTTAGCACTGTTGTCTCACAGTGCCAGGGACCCGGGATCAATTCCAGCTTTGGGGTCACTATCTGTATGGTCCACATAGTGGCTAGCACTGCTGCCTCACAGCACCAGAGACCCGGGTTCAATTCCAGCCTCGGGTCACTGTCTGTGTGGAGTTTGCACATTCTCCCCGTGTCTGCGTGGGTTTCCTCTGGGTGCTCTGGTTTCCTCCCAAGTCCAAAGATGTGCGGGTTAGATTGATTAGCCATGCTAAATTGCCCTGGCCTACATGTGACTCCAGAGCCATAGCATAGAACAGTACAGCACAGTACAGGCCCTTCGGCCCTCGATGTTGTGCCGAGCTTTATCTGAAACCAAGATCAAGCTATCCCACTCCCTATCATCCTGGTGTGCTCCATGTGCCTATCCAATAACCGCTTAAATGTTCCTAAAGTGTCTGACTCCACTATCACTGCAGGCAGTCCATTCCACACCCCAACCACTCTCTGCGTAAAGAACCTACCTCTGATATCCTTCCTATATCTCCCACCACGAACCCTATAGTTATGCCCCCTTGTAATAGCTCCATCCACCCGAGGAAATAGTCTTTGAACGTTCACTCTATCTATCCCCTTCATCATTTTATAAACCTCTATTAAGTCTCCCCTCAGCCTCCTCCGCTCCAGAGAGAACAGCCCTAGCTCCCTCAACCTTTCCTCATAAGACCTACCCTCCAAACCAGGCAGCATCCTGGTAAATCTCCTCTGCACTCTTTCCAGCGCTTCCACATCCTTCTTATAGTGAGGTGACCAGAACTGCACACAATATTCCAAATGTGGTCTCACCAAGGTCCTGTACAGTTGCAGCATAACCCCTCGGCTCTTAAACTCCAACCCCCTGTTAATAAATGCTAACACACTATAGGCCTTCTTCACAGCTCTATCCATTTGAGTGGCAACCTTTAGAGATCTGTGGATATGAACCCCAAGATCTCTCTGTTCCTCCACATTCCTCAGAACCCTGCCGTTGACCCTGTAATCCGCATTCAGATTTGTCCTACCAAAATGAATCACCTCGCACTTATCAGTGTTAAACTCCATCTGCCATTTTTTGGCCCAGTTCTGCATCCTATCAATGTCTCTTTGCAGCCTACAACAGCCCTCCACCTCATCCACTACTCCACCAATCTTGGTGTCATCAGCAAATTTACTGACCGACCCTTCAGCCCCCTCCTCCAAGTCATTGATAAAAATCACAAATAGCAGAGGACCCAGCACGGATTCCTGTGGTACACCGCTGGTAACTGGTCTCCAGTCTGAAAATGTTCCATCCACCACCACCCTCTGTCTTCTATGAGATACAGTAAGAGTTTTAACAACACCAGGTTAAAGTCCAACAGGTTTATTTGGTGACAAATGCCATTAGCTTTCGGAGCGCTGCTCCTTCATCAGATGGAGTGGAAATCTGCTCTCAAACAGGGCACAGAGACACAAAATCAAGTTACAGAATATTTCTGTAACTTGATTTTGTGTCTTTGTGCCCTGTTTGAGAGTAGATTTCCACCCCATCTGATGAAGGAGCAGCGCTCTGAAAGCTAATGGCATTTGCTACCAAATAAACATAAGAACATAAGAAATAGGAGCAGGAGTAGGCCATCTAGCCCCTCGAGCCTGCCCCGCCATTCAATAAGATCATGGCTGATCTGACGTGGATCAGTACCACTTACCCGCCTGATCCCCATAACCCTTAATTCCCTTACCGATCAGGAATCCATCCATCCGCGCTCTAAACATATTCAGCGAGGTAGCCTCCACCACCTCAGTGGGCAGAGAATTCCAGAGATTCACCACCCTCTGGGAGAAGAAGTTCCTCCTCAACTCTGTCTTAAACCGACCCCCCTTTATTTTGAGGCTGTGTCCTCTAGTTTTAACTTCCTTACTAAGTGGAAAGAATCTCTCCGCCTCCACCCTATCCAGCCCCCGCATTATCTTATAAGTCTCCATAAGATCCCCCCTCATCCTTCTAAACTCCAACGAGTACAAACCCAATCTCCTCAGCCTCTCCTCATAATCCAAACCCCTCATCTCCGGTATCAACCTGGTGAACCTTCTCTGCACTCCCTCCAATGCCAATATATCCTTCCTCATATAAGGGGACCAATACTGCACACAGTATTCCAGCTGCGGCCTCACCAATGCCCTGTACAGGTGCATCAAGACATCCCTGCTTTTATATTCTATCCCCCTCGCGATATAGGCCAACATCCCATTTGCCTTCTTGATCACCTGTTGTACCTGCAGACTGGGCTTTTGCGTCTCATGCACAAGGACCCCCAGGTCCCTTTGCACGGTAGCATGTTTTAATTTGTTTCCATTGAGATAGTAATCCCATTTGTTATTATTTCCTCCAAAGTGTATAACCTCGCATTTATCAACGTTATACTCCATTTGCCATATCCTTGCCCACTCACTCAGCCTGTCCAAATCTCTCTGCAGATCTTCTCCGCCCTCCACACGATTCACTTTTCCACTTATCTTTGTGTCGTCTGCAAACTTCGTTACCCTACACTCCGTCCCCTCCTCCAGATCATCTATATAAATGGTAAATAGTTGCGGCCCGAGTACCGATCCCTGCGGCACGCCACTAGTTACCTTCCTCCAACCGGAAAAACACCCATTTATTCCGACTCTTTGCTTCCTGTCGGATAGCCAGTCCCCAATCCACTTTAACACACTACCCCCAACTCCGTGTGCCCTAATCTTCTTCAGCAGCCTTTTATGGGGCACCTTATCAAACGCCTTTTGGAAATCCAAAAACACCGCATCCACCGGTTCTCCTCCATCAACCGCCCTCGTCACATCTTCATAAAAATCCAACATGTTCGTCAAGCACGACTTTCCCCTCATGAATCCATGCTGCGTCTGATTGATCGAACCATTTCTATCCAGATGCCCTGCTATCTCCTCTTTAATAATGGATTCCAGCATTTTCCCTACTACAGACGTTAAGCTGACCGGCCTATAGTTACCCGCCTTTTGTCTCCTTCCTTTTTTAAACAGCGGCGTAACATTAGCCGTTTTCCAATCAACCGGCACTACCCCAGAATGCAACGAGTTTTGATAAATAATCACTAACGCATCCACTATTACCTCTGACATTTCTTTCAATACCCTGGGATGCATTCCATCCGGACCCGGGGACTTGTCCACCTTCAGACCCATTAGTCTACCCAGCACTGCCTCTCTGGTAACATTAATTGTATTAAGTATTTCTCCTGCTGCCAACCCTCTATCGTTAATATTTGGCAAACTATTTGTGTCCTCCACCGTGAAGACCGACACAAAAAACTTATTTAAAGACTCAGCCATATCCTCATTTCCCACTATTAACTCCCCCCTCTCGTCCTCCAAGGGTCCAACATTCACTCTCGCCACTCTATTCCTTTTTATATATTTATAAAAACTTTTACTATCATTTTTTATATTAATTGCTAGCCTAGCTTCATAGTCTATCCTTCCTTTCTTTATCGCTTTCTTAGTCTCTCTTTGTTGTTTCTTAAATTTTTCCCAATCACTTGTTTCTCCACTATTTTTGGCCACTCTGTATGCAGCTGTTTTTATTTTAATACTCTTCTTTATTTCCTTCGTTATCCACGGCTGGTTCTCCCTTTTCTTACAATCCTTGTTTTTTGCTGGAATATATTTTTGCTGAGAACTGAAAAGGATCTCCTTAAAAATCCTCCACTGTTCCTCAGCTATCCTACCTGCCAGCCTGCTCTCCCAGTCTACCGTAGCCAATTCATCCCTCATCCTATCATATTTCCCTCTGTTCAAACAGAGGACACTGGTTTGGGACCAAACTTTCTCCTCTTCCATCTGAATCAGAAATTCGACCATATTGTGGTCACTAGACCCAAGAGCGTCCTTCACAATAAGATCCTTAATTCTACCTACCTCGTTACACAATACCAGATCCAAAATAGCTTGTTCCCTCGTCGGTTCCATAACATGCTGTTCAAGGAAACTATCCCGACAGCATTCTAAGAACTCTTCCTCCATTCCACCCTTACCGACTTGAGTCTGCCAGTCAATGTGCATGTTGAAGTCCCCCATGATTATTGCCGTTCCGTTTTTACACGCATCCCTTATCTGCTTGTTTATAGCCCTCCCTACCTCAACATTATTATTTGGGGGCCTATATACCACACCTACTAGTGTCTTTCTCCCTCTACTATTCCTCATCTCTACCCATAATGATTCCACGTTTTGTTCCTCAGAGCCTATGTCATCCCTCAGTACTACCCTGATATTATCTCTTATTAATAGCGCGACCCCACCACCTTTTCCTTCCTGTCTATTCTTCCTAAACGCCTGATACCCCTGGATATTCATCTCCCAGTCCTGGTCACCTTTCAGCCACGTTTCTGTAATGGCCACTAGATCGTACCCACTTGTGCTGATTTGCACCATCAACTCATTTACCTTGTTCCGAATGCTTCGTGCATTCAGGCAAAGTGTCCTTATTCCAGCTTTTATCTGGACCCGCTTTGATGAGTCGCGAACACCCTCTCCCTCTACTCCCTTATCTAAATTACCGCCTTCATTCACTTGCACCCTCTCCTCTACCATTAATTTTGTAATTCCCCTTACCCCTGCATCCTCCCCCCCATCCATTAGTTCCTTGATCCTAGTCAACTCTTCTAGCTCCCCTCCCCCCCCAACCTATCTAGTTTAACCTGTTGGACTTTAACCTGGTGTTGTTAAAACTCTCACTTTGTTTACCCCAGTCCAACGCCGGCATCTCCACATCATGACTTCTATGAGATAGCCAGCTACTCCGCCAATCTTGGTGTCATCAGCAAACTTACTGACCCACCCTTCAGCCCCCTCCTCCAAATCATTGATAAAAATCACAAAGAGCAGAGGACCCAGCACTGATCCCTGTGGTACACCGTTGGTAACTGGTCTCCAGTCTGAAAATTTTCCATCCACCACCACCCTCTGTCTTCTATGAGATAGCCAGTTACTTATCCAATCGGCCAAATTTCCCTCTATCCCACACCTCCTTACTTTCTTCATGAGCCTACCATGGGGAACCTTATCAAACGCCTTACTAAAATCCATGTATACGACATCAACTGCTCTACCTTCATCTACACACTTAGTTACCTCCTCAAAGAATTCAATCAAATTTGTGAGGCAAGACTTACCCTTCACAAATCCGTGCTGACTATCACGGATAAAGCTGCATCTTTCCAAATGGTCATAAATCCTATCCCTCAGGACCTTTTCCATTATCTTACCGACCACCGAAGTAAGACTAACCGGCCAATAATTACCAGGGTCATTCCTATTTCCTTTCTTGAACAGAGGAACAACATTCGCCACTCTCCAGTCCTCTGGCACTATCCCCATGGACAGTGAGGACCCAAAGATCAAAGCCAAAGGCTCTGCAATCTCATCCCCTGCCTCCCAAAGAATCCTAGGATATATCCCATCTGGCCCTGGGGATTTATCGACCCTCAGGTTTTTCAAAATTGCTAATACACCTTCCCTCAGAACATCTACCATCTCCAGCCTATCAGCCTGTATCCCATTCTCATCCTCAAAAACATGGTCCCTCTCCTTGGTGAACACTGAAGAAAAGTATTCATTCATCGCCTCTCCTATCTCTTTTGACTCCATGCACAAGTTCCCACTACTATCCTTGATTGGACCTAACCTCACCCTGGTCATTCTTTTATTTCTCACTTAGGAGTAAAAAGCCTTGGGGTTTTCCTTGATCCGACCCGCCAAGGACTTCTCATTCCCCTCCTAGCTCTCCTAAGCCCTTTTTTTTAGCTCATTCCTTGCTACCTTGTAACCCTCAAGCGACCCACCTGAACCTTGTTTTCTCATCCTTACATACGCTTCCTTTTTCTTCTTGACAAGACATTCAACCTCTTTTGTGAACCATGGTTCCCTCACTCGGCCATTTCCTCCCTGCCTGACAGGGACATGCCTATCAAGGACACGCAGTATTTGTTCCTTGAACAAGCTCCATTTTTCATTTGTGCCTTTCCCTGACAGTTTCTGTTCCCATCTTATGCTCCCTAATTCTTGCCTAATCGCATCATCATTACCCCTCCCCCAATTATAAACCTTGCCCTGCCCTAAGGCCCTATCCCCCTCCATTGCAATAATGAAAGACACCGAATTATGGTCACTATCTCCAAAGTGCTCTCCCACAACCAAATCTAACACTTCATAGAAATAAATCATAGAAACCCTACAGTGCAGAAAGATGCCATTCGGCCCATCGAGTCTGCACTGACCACGATCCCACCCAGGCCCTACCCCCACATATTTACCTGCTAATCCCTCTAACCTACGCATCTCAGGACTTTTAGGGGCAATTTTTAACCTGGCCAATCAACCTAACCCACACATCTTTTGGACTGTGGGAGGAAACCGGAGCACCCGGAGGAAACCCACGCAGACACGAGGAGAATGTGCAAACTCCACACAGACAGTGACCCGAGCCGGGAATCGAACCCGGACCCTGGAGCTGTGAAGCAGCAGTGCTAACCACTGTGCTACCACTTGGCCCGGTTTATTACCCAGTACCAAATCCAATGTGGCCCCACCTCTTGTCGGCCTATCCACATATTGTATCAGGAAACCCTCCTGCACACACTGTACAAAAACTGCCCCATCCGAACTGTTCAACCTATAAAGGTTCCAATCAATGTTTGGAAAGTTAAAGTCACCCATGACAACTACCCTGTGACCTCCACACCTATCCATAATCTGCTTTGCAATTTCTTCCTCCACATCTCTATTACTATTTGGGGGCCTATAGAAAACCCCCAACAACGTGACCGCTCCTTTCCTATTTCTAACTTCAGCCCATATTACCTCAGTAGGCAGATCCCCTTCGAACTGCCTTTCAGCAGCTGTTAAACTATGCTTGATTAACAATGCTACTCCTCCACCTCTTTTACCACCTTCCCTACTCTTACTGAAACATCTATACCCCGGGACTTCCAACAACCATTCCTGTCCCTGTTCCAACCAAGTCTCCGTAATGGCCACAACATCGTAGTCCCAAGTACCAATCCACGTTCCAAGTTCACCTACCTTATTCCGGATGCTCCTTGCATTGAAGTAGACACACTTCAACCCACCTTCCTGTCTGCTGGTACACTCCTGCGACCTTGATACCTCCCTTAGTACCTCACTACACTCAACACTGGCTTCTGGACTACAGCTCGTTTTCCTATCCCTCTGACAAATTAGTTTAAACCCCCCCCGAAGAGCCGTAGCAAATTTCCCTCCCAGGATATTGGTGCCCCTCTGGTTCAGGTGCAAACTGTCCTGTTTGTGCAGGTCCCACCTTCCCCAGAAGGTGCTCCAATTATCCATGAAACTGAAACCCTCCCTCCTACACCATCCCTGCAGCCATGTGTTTATCTGCACTCTCTCCCTGTTCCTCAACTCGCTAGCACGTGGCTCCGGCAACAAACCAGAGATAACAACATGGTTTATCCTGACTCTCAGCTTCCACCCATGCTCCCTAAATTCCTGTTTTAAATCCCCGTCCCTTCTCTTACCTATGTCGTTGGTACCGATGTGTACCACAACTTGTGACTGTTCTCCCTCCCCCTTAAGGATCCTGAAAACACGGTCCAAGACATCACGGACCCTTGCACCCGGGAGGCAACATACCATCCGTGAGTCTCTTTCGCTGCCACAGAACCTCCTATCTGTCCCTCTAACTGTCGAGTCCCCAATGACTATTGCTCTCTTGTTCTCCCCCCTTCCCTTTTGAGCCATAGGGACGGACTCAGTGCTGGAGATCCGGTCACTGTGGCTTACCACTGGTAGGTCCCCCCCCTCCCAACAGTATCCAAAGCGGTATACTTGTTGCCGAGGGGAACGACCACAGGGGATCCCTGTACTGTCTGCTTCCTCCCAGCCCCTCTCACCGTCACCCATCTATCTTCATTCTTCGGAGTAACTACATCCCTGAAGCTTCTATCTATGACCACCTCTGCCTCCCGAATGATCCAAAGTTCATCCAGCTCTAGCTCCAGATCCCTAACACGGTCTTCAAGGAGCTGGAATTGGATGCACTTCCTGCAGGTGTACTCAGCTGGGACACTACGGGTGTCCCTCGCATCAAACATCCCACAGGAGGAACATTACACTGCCTGCACTGACATCCCTGCTAACTTCCCTTAATAAGAAACGAAAGAGAGAAAAAAAAAGCAATGTGGTTGACTCTCAATTGCCCTCGGATGGGCAATAAATGCTGGCCAATCTGTGATGCCCATGTCCCACAAATGAATAAAACAAAATAACCTAAATATAATCCTTAGCCTCTCCTTATATGGCAGACCTGCCATCCCAGGAATCAGTTTGGTAAACCTTTGCTGTACTTCTCTATAACAAGGACATTCTTCCTCAGGTAAGGACATCAAAACTGCACACAGTACTCCAGGTGTGGTCTCACCAATGCCCTGTAATGTGGGCAAGTGAGAAATTGTCCATTTTGGGCAGGAAGATCACAAAAGAAGCATATTACCTCAATGGTGAGAGATTGCAGAGATTCAGAGGGATCTGGGTGTCTTAGTGCATGAATCGCAAAAGGCTGGTAAACAAGTATAGTAAGTAATTCGGAAAGCTAATACACATCGTTGTTTATTGTGAGGGGAATTGAATATTCAAGTAGGGAGGTTATGTTTCATTTGTACAGGACACTGATGAGACCACATCTGGACTGCTATGTAGTGTTCATCTTTGTATTTAAGGAAGGATGTAAATGCATTTGAAGAGGTTCAGAGAAAGTTCATTAAATTAATGAATGGGTGGGTTGTCTTACGAGGAAAGGTTTTCCGAGGCTTGTGTCCTCTGGAACGTAACAGGTGACTTGACTAAAACCTGTAACATCCTGAGGGGTCTTGAAAAGATGGATCATAGAATCCCTACATTGCAGAAGGAGGCCATCGGCCCATCAAGCCTACACTGACAACAATCCCACCCAGGCCCCATCCACACAAATCCCATGTATTTACCTTGCTAATCCCCTGAAACTAAGGGTCAATTTAGCATGGCCAATCAACCTAATCTGCATATCTTTGGATATGGAAATAATGTTTCCTGTTGTGGCAGAATTTAGAACTAGGCATCATCATTGTGATAAAAAATGAGGGGTTTCCTATTTAAGAAGATCAGATTTATTCTTCTCTGAAGGGAGTGAGTCTTTGGAACTCTCTTTCTCAAACAGCAGTGGAAGCAGAGTTTTTGCAATTTTTTAAGACAGAGGTAGATTCTTGATAGACAAGCATATGCAGAGTAGGCAGGAGATTGCATTCAGATTAGCCATGACCTTATTAAATGGTGGGGCAGGCTCAAGGGGCCAAGTGGCCTACTCCTCCTAATTGAGTGATGCTTGGAAAGCCAAATACAGTACATAAATTGGAGTGATGCTGGCATAGTGGTATTTTCACTAGACCAGTATCCAGAGACCCAGGGTAATGCTGCAGGGACTTGGGTTCGAACCCCACCATGGCAAATGGTGAAATTTGAATTCAGTAAAAATCTGGCATTAAAAAGTCTGTTGATGGACATGAAATCATTGTAATTTGTCATAAAAACCCATCTGATTCATTATTGTTCTTTAGGGAAGCAAATATGCCGCCCTTACCTGGTCTGGCCTAAGTGTGACTCCTAACCCAAAGCAATGTGGTGACTCTTAAATGCCCTCTCAAATGACCGAGCAAACCACTCAGTTCAAGGGCAGTCAGAGATGGGCAGCAAAGGCTGACCCATGAATGAATAGAAAATAAAACTGGTTCCCCTTTATTGACCTTGTTTTTACATTGTCAATAATAACAATTCTAATAAATGTGTCAAACACTATTTCCCTTTCACAAAACCATGTTGATTCTGCCTGATTGTATTGTTTCTAAAAGTTCTGTTACTGCCACTTTAATTATGGATTATAATGACAGCCATCAGGCCAACTGGCCTATAGTTTTCTGCACTCTGTTCCCTTTTTTGACAAAAATTCTACATTTGCAATTTTCCAATCCACTGTGTCCTTTTCAGAACCTAGAGAACCTTGGAAGATTACGACCAATGCATCTACTATCTCTACAGCCACTCCTTTCAATGAGTACTTTGCATTGGTATTCACCAAGGGGAAGGACATGGAGAATTGAGAGATTAGTGTGGAGCATGCTAATATGCTTGGGTATTTTGAGATCAAGAAAGAAGTGGTGTTGGGCCTCTTGAAGAGCATTAAAGTGAATAAGTCCCCAGGGCCTTATGGGATCTGTCCCAAGTTATTGAGGGAGGCAAGAGTGGAGATTGCTGGGGCCCTAACAAAGATCTTTGTATCCTCGTTAGCCACTGGAGAGGTCCCGGAGGACTGGCAAATAGCTAATGTTGTTCCTCTGTTCAAGAAAGGAAAAAGGGTTAATCCAGGAAATTATAGACTGGTGAGTCTCACATTGGTGGTTGGGAAGCCACTGGAGAGGATTCTTAGGAATCGGATTCATGCGCATTTGAAAAAGCATGGCCTCATTAGGGAAAGTCAGCATGGCTCTGCGGGGCAGGTCATGTTTTACTGATTTGATTTTTTTTCGAAGAGGTGACGAAGGTGTTATAAAGCAGAGGTTGATTTCCCCCCACCCCCCAAAACTAACACCGAAATACCCAAAGAGGAGTACCTCACCTTATAATCTGTAAAAAGTGTGTGTAAAGTGGTGTGACTTGCTCTTCAGCAACTTCTAGTGGTTAAATAAAAATAAATCCCTGACACTCTTGAAAATTACAGTAAGAAGTCTCACAACACCAGGTTAAAGTCCAACAGGTTTATTTGGTAGCAAATACCATAAGCTTTCGGAGCACAGCTCCTTTGTCAGATGGAGTGGATATCTGTTCTCAAACAGTGCAAACAGACACAGAAATCAAATTACAGAATACTGATTAGAATGCAAATCTCTACAGCCAGCCAGGTCTTAAATGTACAGACAATGTGGGTGGAGGGAGCATTCAACACATGACTCTTGAAAATCAACAGGTAACAATTTATTTAACAGTGAGCAAATCAGCTAAACTATTAACAAACCGAATAAATCCCTTCTAACTATTGACTATTCTCAAATAAAACAAGAATCTAATGGTATGCTGTTCAAATAAATACAATTCCCACTCATGAACAAAATAGAATTTAGTCACTCCCTAAATTACAACTAGGTTTTGTGTCTTCTGGAATATTCTGGGCCTTCTCTGTTGATTCTTCTGTTCTGGAACTTCTTTCTTCTTTGGTACCTTTGCTATCTAGATGGTGCTTTCTCTGAGACATAAAGAAGCTATGACAGCCAGCAATTCTCTCTCTCTCAAGAGCTGAGAGCTGATAGTTCTGGCAGGTGGCAGTTGCTCTACCTCTTTGTCCCACTATCCCCCTTCTTTTATATCCGTGATGACATATCAATAGTTTCCACAATAGGATGGGTCCTAGGTTGTCAAAACCATCAGATTTAAATTTAATAGGTTTTTGGTATCTAATTGCCTGATTCAAATTGATTGGCAAAATTCCAAAGCCTGTTGTCTTGGTAAAACTGATGCTTGGCCTTTTGATACAAAGGTTTCAATTTGGGCTCTCCATGTACTTGCATTTTTAAATCTCCAAGCACAGAAAAAGCATCACCTTTTAACAGGACCATGTAATTTTATTTTTTGATTTGATTTATTATTGTCACATGTATTAACATACAATGAAAAGTATTGCTTCTTGCGCACTATACAAACAGCATACCAATCATAGAGAAGGAAATGAAAGAGTACAGAATGTAGTGTTACAGTCATAGCTAGGGTGTAGAGAAAGATCAATTTAGTGCAAGGTAGGTCCATTCAAAAGTCTGACGGCAGCAGGGAAGAAGCTGTTCTTGAGTTGGTTGGTACGTGACCTCGGACTTTTGTATCTTTTTCCCGATGGAAGAAGGTGGAAAAGAGAATGTTCGGGGTGCGTGGGGTCCTTAATTATGCTGGCTGCTTTGCCGAGGCAGCGCGAAGTATAGACAGAGTCAATGGATGGGAGGCTGGTTTGTGTGATGGATTGGGCTACATTCACGACCTTTTGTAGTTTCTTGCGGTCTTGGGCAGAGCAGGAGCCATACCAAGCTGTGATACAACCAGAAAGAATGCTTTCTATGATGCATCTGTAAAGGTTGGTAAGAGTCGTAGCTGACATGCCAAATTTCCTTAATCTTCTGAGAAAGTAGAGGCTTTCTTAACTATAGTGTCGGCATGGGGGGACCAGGACAGGTTGTTGGTGATCTGGACACCTAAAAACCTGAAGCTCTCGACAGGGGCATGTTCACCTTTACGCTTCCTGAAGTTGATGACAATCTCCTTCGTTTTGTTGACATTGAGGGAGAGATTATTGTTGCTGCACAAGTTCCCCAGATTCTCAATCTCATTCCTGTACTCCGTCTCGTCGTTGTTTAAGATCCAAGCCACTACAGTGGTGTTGTCAGTAAATTTGAAAATGAGTTGGAGGGGAATTTGGCCATACAGTCATACGTGTATAAGGAATATAGTAAGAGGCTGAGATCACAACCCTGTGGGGCACTGGTGTTGAGTATGATCATGGAGGAGGTGTTGTTGCCTTTCCTTACCGATTGTTGTTTGTGAGTTAGGAAGTTCAGGATCCAGTCGCAGAGGGAGGTGCCGAGGCCCAGGCCACGGAGTTTGGAGATGATTCCTGGGAATAATGGTGTTGAAGGCTGAGCTGTCATCAATAAATAGGAGTCTGACATCTTTGTTATCTAGGCGTTCCAGGGTTGAATGCAGGGCCAGGGACATGGCGTCTGCTGTGGACCTGCTGCAGCGGTAGGCAAACTAGTGGATCCAGGCAGTCTGGGAGGCTGGAATTGATTTGTGTCATGACTAGCCTTTCGGAGCACCCTGCTGCTTGGATTCAGAATTGGCTTGCCTGTAGAAGTCAGAGAATCGTGGTGGAAGGGTATTTTTCTGGCTGGAGGTCCGTGACTAGTGGTGTTCCGCAGGGATCCGTACTAGGACCTCTGATGTATCTGATATATACTCAAATGACTTGGATGAAAAAATAGATGGGTGGGTTAGTAAGTTTGCAGATGGCACAAAGATAGGTGGAGTTGTGAATAGTGTAGAAGGTTTCAAAAGTTACAGCAGGATATAGATCAGTTGCAGATATGGACGGAGAAATGGCAGATGAAGTTTAATCCGGGCAAGTGTGTGGTGCACTTTGGGAGATCAAATTTTAAGCATAACTATACAGTTAATGGCAGATAGGATGTTAAAGAAGATATATGGCATGCTTGCCATTTTTGGTCAGGGCATTAAGTACAAGAGTCAGAATGTCATGTTGCAGTTTTATAAAACTTTGATTAGGCCACAGTAGAGTACTGCGTTCAATTCTGGTCGTGACACTACAGGAAGGATGTGGAGACTTTGGAGAGGGTGCAGAAGAGGTTTACTAGGCTGCTGCCTGGATTAGAGGGTATGAGCTATAAGGAGAGGCTGGGCAAACTAGGGTTGTTTTCTTTGGAGTGCGGAGGCTGAGGGAAGACCTGTAAAAGTCTATAAAATAGCCAGAATGTTTATCCCAGAGTCAAAATGTTTCATACTAGGGGGCATGCGCTTCAGGTGAGAGGCAAGTTTTTTTACACATTGAGTAGTAAGTGTCTGGAAAGTGCAGCCAGGGATGATGCTACAGGCAGATATGATAGAGGCATTTGAGGGGCTTTTGGATAAGCACGTGAATATGCATGGATAGAGGGAGACTATTTAGTTTGGTGTTAGAATTTAATTTGGCGTCATGTTGTGCGTAACATCGTGGGCCGGAGGGCCTGTCCCTGTGCTGTACTGTTCTATTTTGAAAACTACTCAACTTATCCTGAGAAAAGAATAAAACAAAGAATGAAAATACGTTCCAGTTTTCCAACAGATTCTTTAAAAACATAGGTGACCAAAATACGAAAATTTCACGAATAGCTTGGTTAAAATCCAGATTGTAACATTTCCTTGTGACGCTTGAATTAATGAATATAATGGCTAAGTTGATTGCTGTTTTTAAATGTGTGCACATTCATTAAATTTTGGATGGTTTGTTAATAGCTAGGACAGTTTTTGTTGATATTTTGGTCATTTCATGTTGATATGCAGTGAAATTAAATTTTCAAATATTAATGAATGTGTTGTTCTGCTTAATGTGTGTGTGTCCCAAGTCTTGTCAGTACTGACATGTTATGTGCCAGATATATTTTTATATATTTCTTTTGACTTTCTTCAGATTGCAGGCTTCCGTGTAATGGAGCAGAAAGAATGTGAAGCCATGCATTCTCTGAGAGCAGCAAATCTGGCTAAAATGGCAATGGTGGACCGAATTGAAGAGATCAAGTTCTGTGTCTGTCGCAAAATAGCCAGTGGTTTTATGCTTCAGTGTGAACTTTGTAAAGACTGGTTTCACAGCACCTGTGTTCCTCTACCCAAAACTGGCACTCAGAAGAAAGGACTAGGTTGGCAAACCAAAGAAGTGAAATTCTTGTGCCCATTGTGCATGCGTTCTCGACGACCACGTCTTGAGACCATTCTCTCATTGCTCGTTTCCCTTCAGAAGCTCCCGGTCCGTTTACCAGAAGGGGATGCCTTGCAGTGCCTAACAGAAAGAGCAATGAGTTGGCAGGATCGGGCCAGGCAAGCCCTAGCCACAGATGAGCTCTCTTCTGCACTTGCCAAACTGTCTGTGTTGAGCCAGCGCATGGTGGAACAGGCAGCAAGAGAAAAAACAGAGAAAATTATTAGTGCTGAGCTACAGAAGGCAGCCGCAAACCCAGACCTGCAGGTAAGCAAATAACCAAAACTACCTGGAGACCAGGTCCTCATTAGTGTAGAGGTTAGTACCCGGCCTGTCACGTGGGAGATCGGGGTTCAATTCCCAGATGGGGCGCTGCCAAGTTCCAGAACAGCATGGTGGCACAGCGGTTATCACGGCTGCCTCTCAGCACCAAGGACCCGGGTTCGATTCCTGGCTTGGGTCACTGTCTGTGCGGAGTCTGCGTGTTCTACCCGTGTCTGCATGTGTTTCCTCTGGGTGTTCCGGTTTCCTCCCACAGTCCGAAAGATGTGCTGGTGAGGTGCATTGGCCAAGCTAAATTCTCCCTCAGTGTACCTGAACAGGCGCAGGAGTGTGGCAACTAGGGGATTTTCACAGTAACTTCATTGCAGTGTTAATACAAGCCTACTTGTGACTAATAAATAAACTTTACAACATTAGAATGATGCATTGCAAATAACTGCTGAAAATAAAACTTAAGTCTGTTTAATGCATGAAAGATAGAGATTGCAAGCTCCAACCCTATATCCAATCTTAAAGTGGCCTATTTCAATTAGTATAATGAATCTGCAAGATTTGCAACTCCACTAGAATGTTGAACTGGATACACTTGTCTTAACAGCTCACATTGCATTTATGTGCTGCAGAACATCAATAGTAACTACTGTATACATTTGTATGAAGGCTCTGTTTACATGGCTGTATGTTCAATGTAAGTTCTTACTCACAGAATGGTCAGTATGACATTGGAAGGAATTGTCTCGCTGATGCCATTTGCTGATGTTACCAATTAAATCCATCAACATTTTCTGAAGATTTTTGACTCTCAATAGCTAAAACCGCTAATATCCAAAATAAGGTTTTTAAAATAAGAAAAATTAGAAACCATATTTCATAACTCACAAAAATACATTTATTTTTAATAGCTTTAAGTTTTTACTTGACCTTTTGTCCAGATTCTTTGTCCAGATTTGTAAGTGTTAAGTGTGTTGATCCTGCAGAATAAGCATATGAATATGCACAATTTTTCACTTCAGCTCGCCAAATATTAGAATAATTTTCTCACGAAAAGAACAAAGGAAATTACAGCACAGGAACAGGCCCTTCGGCCCTCCAAGCCTGTACCAACCATGCTGCCCAACTTAACTAAAACCCCCTATCCTTCCGGGGACCATATCCCTCTATTCCCATCCTATTCACTATCTCTAATAATTTCTGTTATGTTGTAAATTATGTTGTCTGTGTGGAAGAGAAGGTGGAATGCATGTATGTGTTTTGCAGTGTTTATTTGTGTTCAGATTTTAAATCTAGGGACTTGTACTAAAGTTGGAAGAGCTGCCCCACAGGTTAGTTAATCAACATAATATATAAACAAAATACTGCGGATGCTAGAATCGGAAACAAAAACCAAAAAATGCTGAAAAAGCTCAGCAGATCTGGCAGCATCTGTGGAAAGAGAAAAAAGAGTTAACGTTTTGAGTTCTGCAGAAGTGTCATACATACTCAATGTTAACTTTATTTTCTCTCTCCACACTTGCCAGATTTGCCGAGTTTTTACTGTATTTTTCTATTTTTGTCGAATCAAGCAACAGCCGGGCATAGTCATTCTAATGGAATCATACCTTACAGACCATGTCCCAAATACCATTGTCACATCCCTGGTATATCCTGTTCACAAAAAGCAGGGCGAATCCAACCTGGCCAATTTCCACCCCATTAATCTATTCTGGATCATCAGGAACGTGATGCAAGGTTCGGTGATAGTGCTATCAACTGGCACTAGAAATAACCTGCTCATGGATGCTCAGCTTGAGTTCTGCCAGGGCCACTTAGCTCCTGACCTCCTTACAGCCTTGGTTCAAAAATGGGCAAAAGAACTGAACTCAGGTGGGAGTGACTGCCTTTGAAGTCAAGGCTGCATTTGACTGTTCCAAGGTACAGATGCTATAGGAAAGATAGAACAGACGGTTCTATCTTTCCTGTAGCATCTGAGGGTATAGAGAGGAGGGGGGAGTAGCACTTTTAGGGAAAACATCACGGCAGTACTGAGAGGGGGTACTTCTGAGGGTTCGCCCACTGAGTCTATATGGATAGAACTGAGAACTAAGAAGGGAGAAATTACTTGGCTAGGGTTGTACTATGGGCCCCCAAATAGTTAGCGGGAAATTGAGGAGCAAATATATAAGGAGATCACAGATAGCTCCAAGAAAAATAGGATGGTATTGATTTTAACTTTCCTAAAAACTTTCCTATGGATAGCCATAGTATTAGAGGGTTGGATAGAGAGAAATTTGTTGAGTGTATTCGGGAGGAATTTCTCATTCAGCATGTGATGGCCCGACTAGAGAGGGGGCAAAACTTGACCTCTTGGGAAATAAGGAAGGGCAGGTGACAGAAGTGTTAGTGAGAGATCACTTTGGGACCAGTGACCATAAATCCATTAGTTTTAAGATAGCTATGGAGAACAATAAGTCTGGCCCAAAAGTTAAAATTCTAAATTGGGGCAAGGCCAATTTTGATGGTATCAGATAGGAACATTCAAAAGTCAATTGGGGGAGTCTGTTGGCAGGCAAAGGGACATCTGGTAAGTGGGAGGCTTTCAAAGATGTATTAATCAGGGTTCAGGATAAACACATTCCTCTTAGAGTGAAGGGCAAGTCTGGTAGAAGTAGGGAACCCGAGATGACTCGGGATTTGAAGCCCTGGTCAAGAAGAAGAAGGAGGCACATGACATGCATAGGCAGCAGGGATCAAGTGGATCCCTTGAAGAGGGTGTAGGAGTAGAGTTTAAGAGCGAAACCAGGAGGGCAAAAATGGGACATGAGATTGCTTTGGCAGATAAGGCAAAGGAGAATCCAAAGAGATTCTACAAATACATAAAGGGTAAAAGAGTAACAAGGGAGAGAGTACGGCCTCTTAAAGATCAACAAGGTCATCTATGTGCGCATCCACAGGAGATGGGTGAGATCCTAAATGAATATTTCTCATCAGTATTTACTGTTGAGAAAGGCATGGGTGTTAGGGAACTTGAGGAGTGTACATATAACAGAGAAGGAGGTGCTGAAATTCTTAAAGCGCATCAAGATAGATAAATCCCAGGGACCTGATGAAGTGTATCCCAGGACATTGGGTCCCCTAGCAGAGATATTTGAATCATTGACAGCCACAGATGAGATGCCTGAAGATTGGAAGGTGGCAAATGTCGTGCCTTTGTTTAAAAAGGGCTGCAGGGAAAAGTCTGGGAACTACAGGTCAGTGAGCCTCACATCTGTGGTGGGTAAGTTGTTAGAAGGTATTCTGAGAGACAGAATCTACAGGCATTTAGAGAGGCAAGGACTGATTAGGGACAGTCAGCATGGCTTTGTGAGTGGAAAATCATGTCTCACAAATTTGATTGAGTTTTTTGAAGGGGTAACTAAGAAGGTCGATGAGGACAATGCAGTTCATGTTGTCTACGTGGACTTTAGCAAGGCCTTTGACAAGATACTGCATGGTAGGTTGTTGCATAAGCTTAAATCTTACAGGATCCAGGGTGAGGTAGCCAAATGGATACAAAATTGGCTGGATGACAGAAACCAGAGAGTGGTTGTAGAGGGTTATTTTTCAAACTGGAGGCCTGGTTACCAGCGGTGTGCCTCAGGGATCGGTGCTGGGTCCGGTTATTTGTGATTTATATTAATGATTTGGATGAGAATATAGGAGGCATGGTTAGTAAGTTTGCGGATGACACCAAGATTGGTGGCATAGTGGACAATGAAGAAGGTTATCTCAGATTGCAACGGGATCTTGATCAATTGGGCCAGTGGGCTGACGAATGGCAGATGGGGTTTAATTTAGATAAGTACGAGGTGATGCATTTTGGTAGATTGAACTAGGACAGGACTTAGTTAATGGTCGGGCATTGTGGAGTGTAATAGAACAAAGAGATTGAGGGGTGCAGGTTCATAGAAGTTTGAAAGTGGAGTCACAAGTGGACAGAGTAGTGAAGAAGGCATTCAGCATGCTTGGTTTCATTGGTCAGAACATTGAATACAGGAGTTGGGACATTTTGTTGATGTTGTACAAGACATTAGTAAGGCCACACTTGGAATACTGTGTACTGTTCTGCTCACCCTATTATAGAAAGGATATTATTAAACTAGAAAAAGTCCAGAAAAGATTTACTCGGGTGCTACCGGGACTTGATGCTTTGAGTTATAAGGAGAGGCTGGATAGACTGGGACTTTTTTCTCTGGAGCATAGGAGGTTTCAGGGTGATCTTCAGGGCGGTCTGTAAAATAATGAAGGGCATAGATCAGCTAGATAGTCAATATCTTTTCCCAATGGTAGGGGAGTCTAAAACTCGAGAGCATTCGTTTAAGGTGAGAGGGGAGATATACAAAAGGGTGCAGAGGGGCAATTTTTTCACACAGGGTGGTGAGTATCTGGAACAAGCTGCTAGAGGTAGTAATAGGGGCAGGTACAATTTTGTCTTTTAAAAAGCGTTAAGACAGTTGCATGGATAAGATGGGTATAGAGGGATATGGGCCAAACATGGGCAATTGGGACTAGCTTAGTGGTTAAAAACCAAAGGGGCGGCATGGACAAGTTGGGCCGAAGGGCCTGTTTCCATGCTGTAAACCTCAATGACTGGCCTCGAGGAACCCTAGCAAAACTGGAATCAATAGGAATCGGGAAGGGCAGACTCTCCACTGGTTACAGTCAAACCTAGCACAAAGGAAGATGGAAGTCAATCACTGCAGGAGTTCCTCAGGACAGTGTCCTAGGCTCAACCATCTTCAACTGTTTTATCAATTACCTTCCCTCCATCATAAGGTCAGAAGTGGGGATGCTTGCTAATGGCTTCACGACACCTCAGATACTTGAGCAGTCAATGTACAAATGCAGCAAGACCTGGGCAACATTCAGCCTTGAGCTAACAAGTAGCATGTAACATTCGTGCCACATGTGTCAGACAATGAGCATCTCTAATAAGACAGTATCTAATCATCGCCCCTTTATATTCAATGGCATAACTATCACTGAATCCCCCATTATCAACATCCTGGGGGTTGCCATTGACCAGAAATTATAATGGACTAGCCAAGTAAATACTGTGGTGACACAGTATTTCCCAGTGTGAGGAATACGTTCTACTTGCTTGGATGAGTGCAGCTCCATCAACACTCAAGAAGCTCAATACTATCCAGGACAAAGCAGCCTGCTTGATAGGCACCCCTTCCACCACCACTAACATCTATGAAGAGTGGCCGCAGTGTATACCATCTATAAGACAGCACCTTCCAAACCCGGTATCTCTGTTTCTGCATTGGAATCCTGTTCTATACCTGCCTTTTTGTACTGCTGGAGTCTACATGGTTGGTGTGTCTACCATATGGACTGCAGCGGTTCAAGAAGGCAGCTCACCATCACCTTCTCTAGGACAGTTAGGGAGAGGCATTAAAAGTGCCGGTGTAGCCAGAGACACCCACATCCTGTGAAAGAATTTGTAAATTTTTTGCGAGATACCCACAAGCAAGTTAAGTATTTTTTAAATCATAATTTGAATTCTCAAACAAATGTTGAGTTGAATGTCAAATCCCCTCTTACCTGAAATCAATAATTCCTGGCATGGACCCGAGCACCAAGTGGAAACGGGTGTTCCTTATTCACTCTATCTGGACCCCTCATAATTTATGTTGTGAGGAAATTTCAAGATGGCCAATTGTGTCTTAAACTTAGACAGTTCAAAACTCGCAATGCAAATATCTCTGTACAAAAGATGTAGCAAAATTTATTTAACATAAAACATGGAACAAGACAATACAAACTTACAGCCGACCGGAGTCTCATGAAAGGTTAAATAGCTCTGGAACAGCAACAGAATCTCTCCGAAAGATCTGAAGTACAGAGTCAAATACAGATCAATTATACATTTTCATAATCAATAATTCCGCCTTTAATTAGCTTAAAAATCAATTTCAGTTGACAGTCATAATCAATACAAATCTCTGTCAAGTACCTCAGCCAACCATAAGATACTTAATAGCATGGTGATATCTTATTTGTCCAACTGATTCTGGATGTAGCCTCCCCTCTTGGCACTAACTACATCCCTGTTACCGGCTCACTGCCAAGTTGAATAGATATGTATTTCTGTGTCCGGGGTCATATCTATCCTTGTGTCTGGGCACTGAATGCATCTATTCATTAATGTTCCATAATATGTCTCTCTTAGGAATGCCACCCGATAAGACTTGCTGACTAACCTGTTCCCAGAATTTTGGATTTAAATTATTGACTTTTACCACCATGCCTTTCGGTAACTTTGCTTGACTAAAGTGTACAATACATTGAAATATATTTAAAATATCAGTACATAAGTATTAAAATCATAATTACTTGTTTTGATTCCCTTACTGCATTCACATATTCATAAGCTGTTTGTGTTAGCTTGCCCAATAATCATTTAACTCTGATTTCTTATCCTCTGAACGACTGCATTCTGCCTATAAATCTTATTAGCTGGCTATAAATCTCCTTCCACAATTTAATATGTCTCCATTGTCTTCTCTATTGCAAATAAAACAACCTTAGCCTCTTCAATCTTTCCTCATAACCAAAACTCTCTTGTTCAGGAAATATGCTCCTGAATTTCCTCTATGCCCTCTCTAGGTGGTGATCCTCAGGTCAAATTACCACCAGTCAGCTGTCCCTTTATTAATCAAGAAAAGATTAACTATAATACACTACTCTTTCACTGCACATATATCTTTACAGATGTACATGGATAACACAAGTTACAAAAATATATCTTATTCTCTTAATGTTCTCAGTAAATACATCCATGTAAACCAACATGTCGGCTGTGGTCAGACACACCTCACTCTGAAACTAAGTAGTAGATGCCACCCAATAAAACTTTTTCATCAAATCCCCCAGATGTTTGTTATGCTGAGAGCTAACTGGTCTCACTGGAACTCTGACTTCCACATGAATGTTTCCAAACTCCATTCTTGAAAAACATGCCTGGAATTCCCCGCGCACCCCCCCCCCCACCCAAACAATGCTTCTCTC
Source organism: Mustelus asterias (assembly GCF_964213995.1). Lineage (NCBI taxonomy): Eukaryota > Metazoa > Chordata > Chondrichthyes > Carcharhiniformes > Triakidae > Mustelus > Mustelus asterias. Next base: position 67,571,024 of record NC_135809.1, on the reverse strand, counting down.
TGATGCTTTCACCAAAGATCCACTTTCAGGATTTCAATCTTTCCTTTCTATATTCCTTCCTTGGATTGACACATGCATTCAAACTTCCATATAATCTCTCAGGAACCCAGCCACACCAATAGAACATTATTGCTTCACTGGCTATATTAAAATGTCACCAAACTTTTGATTCACCTCTTTCCACCTAGCCGACTTTAAATCTGGTTCTTGTAGTTGTCTCTTTAACTCAGAGCACTTTCTCTACTTTTTATTTGAATTCTCCTAAACAAGACCTTGTTCAACTTCTTGCTCTTTGTTCTTAACTATCTTCTTGATATATACCTTTTGTCGCCACTCCCTGGTTTTTGGGAAATCTGTTTTCTGTAGTTCCCTTCCTTGTGTCCTATTGTCCTACCTCTATCTTACAACAAACTCAAGTTCTTTCTGTCTTAGGGTGTCCCTTAAGCAACAACCTTTTCCTTTAAACCCTGCTTTTTTTCACATCATAAACCCTCATTACCACTCGTGCATCTAAACCAAACTGAAGCCATTAACCCTTTCAAATACACAAACACAAAATTAAATTTAGATAAAGCTATGCCTTATTTGAATACAAATATATTATTTAAAATTACCTATGTTTCCTGACACCAGGACCGTACACAGTACTCAAACTCTGATCCTACTAGTGTTGTATACAGTTCCAGTAAAAACTCTATCTCAAATAATAAAGGAAAACATGGCATATGTCGTCTTGTACAACTTATCAACCCGTCTTGCTATACTCTGAGGTTCCTCTGTTCATATCCACTCCATCTGACGAAGGAGCAGCGCTCCGAAAGCTAATGGCATTTGCTACCAAATAAACCTGTTGGACTTTAACCTGGTGTTGTTAAAACTCTTACTGTCTCCACACTACGCCATATACTCCCATTTCTTTTATATTCCCTTGCTTTGTTGCACCTATCTCTTGCACTTCTCTGGATTGAATTCCATTTACTACTTTCTCCCAACTGGCCAAACCATCATGTAGTCTAAAGCAGTGTCTTTAGTTTCGATCACATGGCCAATCTTTAAATCATCTGCAAACTTCCTAATCAGCACACCCAACATTTGAGTCTAAGTCATTAACATAAATGACAAAAAGCAAGAGGCTGAGTCCTGTGGTGACTGCCTTCCAGTTGCAAAACCACATGTCAAACATTATCCTTTGCTTTGCCAGTGGAAACAGTTTCCATATATTTATTCTGTTTAGACTCCTCATGATTTTGAATAACTCCATTAAATATTCTCACAAACATCTCTTTAACATAGGAATTAGGAGCAGAAATAGGCAATTCAGCCCTTCGAGCCTGCTCCGCCATTCAATCAGACCATGGCTGATCTCTCCTTTGTGTCAAATCCACCTCCCTACCTGTTCCCCATATCCCTTTAACCCGTTTTTTAATCAAAAAATCTATCGCCGCCTTGAAAAAATTTAATGATTCAGACTCCACTGTGCTATGGGGCTGGCAAGTTCCACAAATTCAACACCCTCTGTGGGAAGTAGTTCCTCCTCATCTCTGTTTTATATCTACTGCCTTGCAACCTATACCTGTGACCTCTCGTTCTAGATTGTCCCACAGGGGAAACATTTGGTCTATGTTTACTTTATCAATCCCTTTTAGTATTTTACATACCTTGATCAGATCCCCTCTCATCCTTCTAAACTCCAGCGAGTATAAACCCAAACTGTTTGATCTCTCCTCATATGTCAACCCTTTAATTCCCAGACTCAATCTGGTGAACCTCCTCTGAACTGCCTCCAATGCCACCACATCCTTCCTCAAATAAGGAGACCAAAACTGGACACAATACTCCAGATGTGGTCTCACCAAAACCATATACAATTGCAATAACACTTCTCTACTTTTATATTTCCAGTCCTTTTGCAATAAATGCTAACATTCCATTTAAGAAGAACAGCCCCAGCTTTTCTGTTCATATAACAGAAGTTCCTCATTCCTGGAACCATTCTCATAAATATTTTCTGCACCCTCTCAAAACCATGGCATGGCGATGCCTTAAAACCTTCATGTCTTTCCTAAAGTGCTGAGAATTAGTCACAGTATTGCAGGTGAGACTGAGTCACTATTTTATAAAGATGCATCATAACTTCCTTGTTTATTGGGTTGAGTTTATAAAGTCCAGGATTCTGTAAGCCTTTATTTTCATTTTCTCCATCCCCCTGCCACCTTTAATGATCTTTGCACATACATCCTCATGCCTGTGCATAAAACATAGAAAGCGAGCACACAGGTATAGCTGGTAATCAGGAGGGCTAATGGAATGTTTGTCCTTATTTCAAAGGGGTTGGAGTATAAGAGTGGGGAAGTCTTGCTGCAACTGTAAAAGGTTCTAGTGAGACCACATCTGGAGCACTGTGAGCAGTTTTGGTCCTTTTATTTAAGGAAAGGTATTATTTCATTTGAAGGCAGTTCGAGAAGGTTCACTGGGATGATTCCTGGTATGAAGGGATTGTGTTATGGGGAAAGGTTAAACAGTTGGGACTCTGCTCATTGGAATTTAGAAGAATGAAAGATGATCTCATTGAAACATACAGGATTCTTAGGGGGCTTGACAGGGTAAATGCTGAGAGGATGTTTCCCCTCATGGGAGAGTCTAGGACCAGAGGGCATTGCCTCAGAATATAGAGGCGCAAATTTGAGACTGTGATAAGGAGGAATTTCTTCTCTGAGGGTTGAGAGTCTTTGGAATTCCTTATCACAAAGATCTGTGCAGTGGAGTCCCTATGTATGTTTAAGGCTGAGATAGATAGAAACAAGAGAATCAAGAATTATGGCAGAAAGGGCAGGAAAGTGGCTGGGAGGAATGTTGGATTAGCCGTGATCCTGTTGAATGGCGGAGCAGGCTCGAGGGGCTGAATGACTTGCTACTGTTCCTACTTCTTATGATCATAAGGTCCCCAAATCTTGCTGTTCCTGCACCTCCTTTAATTATGTTATGTGTCTGTGTGACTGATGTAGGAGTTACAGGAATACCAACGATAGACAACAAATATATAGATTATTGATTGTAACTTGAATTGGAATATCTCTCTCTCGCTCTCTCTCAAATTTCTTCACAGATAAAAATTTTGGAAGGTTTGTGCTCAGTGATTGCAAGCCTGGTAGTGGTTAGTCAGGCTTAGCCATGGCGGGCAGATTCTACCACAGCAGGTGTGAGTGAAGATGCAGTTGCTGCTGGGCGATTTGATCTTTCTTTCTTGTCCTATGCTCTTCATGCTTTTGTCTACTTGGTCTCAAAGGTGTCTGTAACACTCCCAACGTAGCATCTCCAGGTATCATGTTCTAGGGTGCTCTTCCCGCTAATGATCGATGTAGCACAAATAATTGGAACATACTACAAGTATGGGAGCACGTTTAATCAGTCCCAGCCCCCCTCTTAGAACACTTTTAAGAAGTATATGCCAATGGAAGATTTTTGGATTCGCTTTTCGGTTAGATGCCAGTCTTCTCATACTCTCTTAGTTTCTCTTATTTCCTTTTTTCTTTCCTTTCTGAACTCTTTTATATTCAGCCTTTTTCTCACTTGTTTATCTGATAAAGAAGATGGTTTTGTTTTACTCTGTGAGAGAATATCTGAGGAGACAGTCCTGCTTTACTCTAAGGGCGTATTTGAGAAAAGGCTGATCATAATTCCGCAAGTTTTAAGGTGTTTGTGGATAAGGGCAAGAATGGTCCTCGGGCGAAGGTTTTAAATTGGGGGAAGACAACAATATTAGGCAGGATCTGGAGAGTGTAGATTGAGGGAGGCTGTTGAGGATAAATCAACATCTGACATATGGGAGTGTTTCAAATGTTAGTTGATTGGAATTCAGGACCGGCATGTACCTGTGAGGATGAAGGATAAGTGGCAAATATCAAGAACCCTGGATAATGAGGGATTTTATGAGCCTTGTCAAAAAGAAAAAGGAAGTGTTCTTAAGGTCTAAAAGGAAAGGAGTAAGGAGGGCTAAAAGGGGTCATGAAAAGTCCTTGACAAATAGGATTAAGGAAAATCCTAAGGCATTTTATATGTATGTAAAATGCAAGAGGTTAGCCAGGGAAAGGGTTGGTCGACTCAAGGATAGTGGAGGGAATCTATGCTTCGAACCAGAGGAAATGGGTGAGATACTAAATTAATACTTTGCCTCAGTATTCACCAAAGAGAGGGACTTGATGGATGAGGAGCCTAGGGTAGGGTGTGTAGATATTCTGGGTCATGTCGAAATCAAAAAGGAGGAGGTGTTGAGCATCTTAAAAAGCATTAAAGTTGATAGTCCCCTGGGCCTGATGGGATCTATCCCAGAATACTGAGGGAGGCAAGGGTAGAAATTGCTGGGGCCTTGACAGAAATCTTTGTATCCTCATTGGTGAGGTTCCAGAGGACTGAAGGATAGCCAATGTTGTTCCATTGCTTAAGAAGGGCAGCAGGGATAATCCAGGAAATTATGGGGCAGTGAGCCTTATGTCAGTGGTAAGGAAATTATTGGAAAAGTTTCTTAGGGACAGGATTTACTCACATTTAGAAACAACTGGACTTATTAGTGATAGACAGCATGGTTTTGTGAAGGGGAGGTCGTGCCTCACTAACTTGATTGAGTTTTCCGAGGAAGTGACAAAGATGATAGATGAGGGAAAGGCATTGGATGTTGTATACATGGGCTTCAGAAAAGCCTTTGACAAGATACCTCATGATAGACTGGTACAAAAGGTGAAGTCACACGGGGTCAGAGGAGAGCTGCTGAGATGGATACAGAACTGGCTTGGCCATAGATGACAGAGGGTAGCAGTAGAGGGATGCTTTTCTGAATGGAAGGCTGTGACTAGAGGTGTTCCACAGGGATCAGGTCTGGGACCTTTATTGTTCGTAGGGTATATATATATATATAAATGATTTGGAGGAAAATGTAGCTGGTCTAATTAGTAAGTTCGCAGACGACACAAAAATTGATGGAGTTGCAGATAGTGAAGAGGATTGTCAGAGGATGCAGCAAGATATAGACTGGTTGGAGACTTGGACAGAGAAATGGCAGATGGAGTTTAATCCAGACAAGTGAGAGGTAATGCATTTTGGAAGGTCCAAAGCATTGAGGAATTACACAGTAAATCGTAGAACCCTTAGGAGTATTGACAGGCAGAGATATCTGGGCGCACACATCCACTGATCACTGACCGTGGCAACGCAGGTGGTTAAAGTAGTCAAGAAGGCATACGGCATGCTTGTCTTCATCGGTCAGGGCATTGAGTATAAAAATTGGCAAGTCATGCTGCAGCTGTACACAACCTTAGTTGGGCCTCATTTAGAATGTTGTGTACAATTCTGGTCACCACACATGTTGATGTTTTGGAGAGGGTACAGAAGAGGTTTACCAGGATGTTGCCTGGTCTGGAGGGTATTAGGTATGAGGAAAGGTTGCATAAACTTGTTTTGTTCTCACTGGAACAACAGAGGATGAGGGGTGACCTGATAGAGATTTACAAGATGATGAGAAGCATGGACAGAGTGGATAGTCAGATGCTCTTTCCTAGGGTAGACAAGTCAAGTACAGTGGAGCCCTGGATATTACGCGATCGCGCGACGGACCCTTTTTTTTTTACTATTTCCGGTTTAGTGAATTAGCGCGACCCCGATAACATTCGCGATCACATTTTATGGACCCCAACCATCGTGTTAAAACGGGGCTCCGCTGTACCAGGGGACATAGATTTAACGTGTGTGAGGAGATGTGTGAGGCAGGTTTTTTTACACAGAGGGTGGTGAATGTCTGGAACATGCTACCCGGGGAGGTGGTGGGAGCAGATACGAAAGCTGCATTTAAAGTGCAACTAGACGAATACATGAATAGGATGGGAATGGAAGGATACAGACTCCGTAAGTGCATACGGTTTTAGTTTAGGCAGACATAATCGGCACAGGCTTGGAGGGCCGAAGGGCCTGTTTCTGTGCTGTACTGTTCTTTGTTCCTGCTGTAAAAGTCGCCTTAGTCCAAGATGACCATCGGCTACCCTTCCCTTTGAGAGAGAGCTGACTGGTGGTGATTTAACCTGAGGATCACCGTACCTCAGAAGAGGGGCAAGGTTGTGAAGACAGGCATTCATGAATAACGTCAGCCATTATGGGAATTGAACCCGCTCTGTTGGCGTCACTCTGCATCGTGAGCCAGCTGTCCAGCCAACTGAGCTTCCTACTACATATTCACACGATCACCCATTTCTATCTCTGTAGCATCGCCAGACTCCGCCTTGGCTCAGCTGATCTACTGCTGAAAATCTCATCTATGCATCTGTAAACTGTAGATTTAATTACTTCAATGGCCTAATTTCCTATTTTTACACTCTGTAAACTTGAGGTCATTAGAACCTCTGCTATCCAAATCCCCATTTCCCCCATCTCTCCTGTGCTCCATTTCCTATATTTGGTTACCATAAAGCAATGTTTTGATTTAAAAACCGTGGCCCCTCCTCTCTTCATCTCTGTAATCTCCTCTAGCCATTCTGCCTTCCCAAACCAATCCTACCCCACAGGACCTCTCTCTTTCCCCAGTTCCGGTTTCCTGAGTATTCCTGGGTTTAAAATTTCCACCAGTAGTCACCTTGTTTTCAGCTGCCAAGGCTTTAAGTTCTGAAGTTGCTTCTCAATCTTTCGACCTATTTTTCCTCATCTAGGACACTCCTTAAAGCCTTTGACTAAACTTTAGGTCATCTCGCATAGTAGCTCCCTACTTGGTTTGGTGTCAAATGTGTTTGGTAAGGCATAGTGCAAGCAAGAGAGTATCTGACAGAGCATTTGGTATAATTATATCCACAGGAACATTTGCAGAGTGTTCAACAGTCTGCTTTCAGCAGGAGCATTGGAAGTTTGGCAAACTCACCCAGAAAATCTCTTGAACTAGATGAGGAGGAGACGGACTCTGATGATGATATTAGAGACACGTATCGCTATGAGAAAAAAGTAAGTCTGCTTTACGTAAATAATTTTGTTCGATTGTGTTCTTGACTGGAGTGATCCGTTTGCTGAAAGTGTGCAGTAGTTTTGATGAGTAAACTGATGTTTTGCTCACTTGTTAGACAGATTCAATATTGGTTGCAAAGTTCAAGTCAATGGAAATCGGGGAAAACTCTCCACTGATTGGAGTTATATATTGCACAAAGAAAGATGTTTTTTGAGACCAATCATCTCAATCCCAGAAAATCATTGCAGGAGTTTATTTCCTCAACCGCATTCAGCTGCTTCATCAATGACCTTCCCTCTAACAGAAGTTCAGAATTGGGGATGAGCATTGATGATTGTACAGTGTTCAGTACAATTTACAACTCCTCAGATCATTAAGCAATTAGTGTCAGTATACAGCAAGACCTGGAAAACATTCAAATTTGGACTAATAAGTTGCAAGAGACATTCACATCACACAACTTCCAGGAAGTGATCATCGCTGGAGAGAAATTAACTGTCTCCCCTTGACATTCAGTGGCATTACCAATGCTGATTCCCCCACTATCAACATCCTGGAGGTGACCACTGGCCAGAAACTCAACTGGGCCCATCAAATAAATAGTGTGGTTACAAGAGCAGGTTAGAAACTGAGGATTCAATAGCGTATAACTCACCTCCTTGCTCCCCAAAGTCTGTCCACCATCCACAAAGCACAAGTCAGAAGTGTAATGGAATACTCTCCACTGGCCTGGATGAGGGCTGTTCCAACAACACTCATAAAGCTTGACACCATCCAGGACAATGCAGCCTACTTTATTGGTACACCTTCCACCACCAATACACAGCGGCAGCAGTGTGTACCATCTGTAAGATGCATTGCGGCAACTCACCAAGACACCTTTGGCAGCATATTAAAATCCTGGAATTCCTTTCCTGACAACACTGGGATGTAACTGCTGTCCACGTGGTTGGATAATTCAAAAAAGGTGCAAAGCTTGAACATGTTCCTTTTGTTTGCAGAGAACAGGCCTCTGCATATGAATGTATGTTGCTCTTGGAAAGCATAAACGAGCCACGTTACAAGCTCAACTAATTATAGAACATAGAAAAAATACAGCACAAACAGGCCCTTCAGCCCACAAGTTGCGCCGGTCATGCCCCTACCTACCTAGGCTTATATATAGGCTTACCTATAATCCTCAATCCTATGAAGTCCCATGTACTCATCCAGAAGTCTCTTAAAAGACCCTATTGAGTTTGCCTCCACCACCACTGATGGCAGCCGATCCCACTCACCCACCACCCTCTGAGTGAAAAACTTACCCCTGACATGTCCTCTGTACCTACTCCCCAGCACCTTAAACCTGTGTCCTCTTGTAGCAGCCATTTCCACCCTGGGAAAAAGCCTCCGAGAATCCAGCTGATCTATACCTCTCAACATCTTGTACACCTCTATCAGGTCACCTCTCATCCTTCATCTCTCCAAGGAGAAAAGACCGAGCTCCCTCAGCCTATCCTCATAAGGCATACCAACCAATCCAGGCAACATCCATGTAAATCTTCTCTGCACCCTTTCAATCATTTCCACATCCCTCCTGTAATGAGGCGACCAGAACTGAGCACAGTACTATTATCTTAAATTAGTTGTTCGTGTAGCTAATACGACACTCAGGATTGTTCAGCAAGTGCTGAACATCAGAGATCACATCTTGCAGATATTCTTTTTTGGGTTTTGTTAGTGTGGGCTGGTTCAATTCAATTGTGGGCTGATTCAGGGGCGGCACGGTAGCACAGTGGTTAGCACTGCTGCTTCACAGCTCCAGGGACCTGGGTTCGATTCCCGGCTCGGGTCACTGTCTGTGTAGAGTTTGCACATTCTCCTCGTGTCTGCGTGGGTTTCCTCCGGGTGCTCCGGTTTCCTCCCACAGTCCAAAGATGTGCGGGTTAGGTTGATTGGCCATGCTAAAAATTGCCCTTAGTGTCCTGAGATGCGTAGGTTAGAGGGATTAGTGGGTAAAATATGTAGGGATATGGGGGTAGGGCCTGGGTGGGATTGTGGTCGGTGCAGACTCGATAGGCCGAATGGCCTCTTTCTGTACTGTAGGGTTTCTATTCTATGAATATGATCTATACTCTACCTATTACGACTAACCAAGGAACATGCTGTTTGATTTGATCAGCCAATAATGTATGGCTGATGTACCTGGCAACACACTGACACTGAAATTTATATACAACGTTTCTCAGCAGTTATTCCGAGTGGCAGAAGATGGAAAATGGTGTTTCACAATTGTTCTGGTTCAGGTCAGGAACTCCAAACTGTTTCATGGAGCCAGCCTGGATCATTAAATTTGCACTTTGAATTTGGCTAGGATAAGCATGATATGTTTCACTTCAGGTATGATTCAAATGACCCACGAGGGAGCTTTAGTTAACATGTGTGGAAAGAAAATTAGCAATAACTTTTACCAATTATAAACAAAACCAGCACGATAATGTATCACCCCTCAACAAATATATCTAAAATGTTCCAATCAAACAAACCCTTGCCGTAGACAAAACTCTTAAAACAGGTTCAACACAGCAAAGTCTGATGCTCACGTGATATTGGAATTGAGTCCTTTGGTTGGAGAATTGGAAATTCTCAGTCTTGTAAATTCTAGTGGTCCTCTTGACACACCCAGAACAGTTTGAAGTCAGACAGCATCCCAACAGCAGATTTTCTACTCCAGGAGGCTTTCAGCTAACCTGCAGAATTTCCAAAACCAGGGAGAGAGGGAAACACTTCTTTTCAGCTTGCTGTCCCTTCTAAAACTCAAACTTGCAACTCAGAACTGAAAATGAAAGAGCTCCTGTCACTTGACCTGCCAATGAGTTTTCTTCCTAACAGTGCAGAGCCATACAAGATCTCACAGTAAAAATAAACAAACCCGTTTAAACAGTAATAAAAAGACTCCTCCAGACAAACCGGTGCCATAATGACAACAGCTAAGGCTGTGAGATGAGAAACACTGAAGCTGTGAGAGCTGTAGAGATCATGATTTTAAAAAAGAAATCTCTTAAAGGTACACTAACGTCACACAATGTTGTTTCCAGTTTACACATTTTGATTTTTGAATCAAAAATGATTTCTAAATTTGCATATAGCACCAAATTGGATAATCAATACTGAGGAGGACTGCAACAACGTATAGGTGGACATGAATAAACTTGCAGAATAGGCAATAATTAGCAAATGACATTGAACACTGATAAATGTGAGGTAATACATTTTGGTAGGAAGAACAGAGAGGTTGGTTATTAGTTGGAAGGTGCAGGTCTAGGTAAGGTAGAGAAACAAAGTGATCTTGGAATACAGATACATAATGACTAAGCGTTCCACCATTGGTCAGTATTTTAAAAAAAACCAAGTACTAGACTTTATTTTTAGAGGGATAAAATTGAAAAGTATGCTAAATTTGTATTGAACCTTGGTTATTCCACACTTCGAGTATTGTGTCTAAATCTGGGCACCATTTTATAAAAGGGATATAAGAGACACTTGCAGAGAAGATTTACAAGAATAATCCAGAAAAACTTGGGTAAATGTATCAGGAAAGGATTGATAGGCTGGCTCTCTTCTCTTGAAAATGAAAGCTGAAGAGTGACCTAATAGAGCGAGGTAAAATTCTGAATGATTTTGATAGAGTGGATACAGAGAAAGTATTTCTTCTTGTGGAGAAGAAAACAACTGTCAATATGAGATAGTCACCAAGTAATCCAGTGGAGAATTCTGAGGAACTGGTGAGAGTGTGGAACTTGTTACCATAGGTTGCGGTTGAAGTGAATAGTGTAGGTGCTGTTACAGGGGAAGCCAGACAAACTTTGAAGAAAAAAGGAACAGAGGGTTACAGAATTAGATAGGAAAAGGTGGGAGGAGGCTTGACTGAAACATGAACACCAGTGTGGACTGGTTGTGCTGAATGGCCTGTTTCTTTGTCATATCTCCAGTGTAATCATATGTAATCCATATTTTCAGAAAACCCTGTTAAGATATTTTAAAACATTTAATTTATTCTTTCCCTAAACTGCGCTCTGTTTTAATTATATCCTTTGATCCTTAACTGTGATGTGCTTTAGAGAGTTGCATAAATCCAGCAATATCCAATAGTTCTAGTTGTTGTGGAATGTCCAATATTCTCATAGACTGTGACAAATGCCTTGCCTGAACAGATGTTTAATGTATATTTGGGAAGTATTGGTCTCAAACTGCAAGTTTTCTTTGTTTTCTAGGATGGGGCCAGCAGTGTATCATCAGGCAGCTTGGAACCAAACCTGTTCTGTGATGAAGAAATTCCAATCAAAGCAGAGGAAGTGGTGTCGCATGTTTGGCCAGCTACACCGTCTTTCTGTGCAGAACACGCTTATTCTTCAGCATCAAAGTCTTTCTCACAAGGTCAGTCTGACTATATTGAATGATGTACTGCATCATTCTGTTTAAATATATTCCTGCTGTATTGAGGTCGCTGCCTTAAGGTGATATATTCAGCCATAATGAATGGCCACATATAAGTTTTGTCAGTTGCTTTTCAACTGCACTTCAAAGATGTGTGGGTGAGGTTGATTGGCCGTGCTGAATTGCCCCTTAGTGTCAGGGGGATGAACAGGGTAAATACATGGGGTTACGGGGATAGGGATAGGTGAGATTGTTGTCTGTGCAGGCTTAATGGGATGAATGGCCTCCTTCTGCACTGTAAGGATTCTATGATTCAAGACAATTAACTATTATTTCTGCAGGCTCAATGTCTGCCTTTACTTTTGGAATTCCAGTTAAGTGTATTGTTTGATCATTTGTATTAATGTACTCAAACCTGTCTCCAGATGAGAGAGATTAGAGCACAGGATATGTGCTCTAGATCAAACCCGTGGTACTGACTGGGGCAAGGTGCTGGTTGATTTTCAGTGGGAAAGAAGAAATGGGATCCTGCTGCTCACGTAATTTTCTTCTCTTGACAGAAATTGCAGAGATCTTCTCTTTCATACCTTCTCTTTTCACCACCGCCCCTCTACCCTTGCCTCCCCTTTGAAATCCTTATTATCTATCCCACCACAAATCCTACCCCAAATTCACTCCTCCCTTTTCCACCAATAGATCTGGCTGGATACATCAAGCATCATTCCAGAACTTTCTACAGATGTGGTAGTAGTTGCCAATATACTTCTGAGCAACTGGTTACCACAGTAAGAAGTTTAACAACACCAGGTTAAAGTCCAACAGGTTTATTTGGTAGCAAAAGCCACACAAGCTTTCGAAGCTCTAAGCCCCTTCTTCAGGTGAGTGGGAATTCTGTTCACAAACAGAGCTTATAAAGACACAGACTCAATTTACATGAATAATGGTTGGAATGCGAATACTTACAACTAATCAAGTCTTTAAGAAACAAAACAATGGGAGTGGAGAGAGCATCAAGACAGGCTAAAAAGATGTGTATTGTCTCCAGACAAGACAGCCAGTGAAACTCTGCAGGTCCACGCAACTGTGGGAGTTACAAATAGTGTGACATGAACCCAATATCCCGGTTGAGGCCGTCCTCGTGTGTGCGGAACTTGGCTATCAGTTTCTGCTCAGCGACTCTGCGCTGTTGTGTGTCGCGAAGGCCGCCTTGGAGAACGCTTACCCGAATATCAGAGGCCGAATGCCCGTGACCGCTGAAGTGCTCCCCAACAGGAAGAGAACAGTCTTGCCTGGTGATTGTCGAGCGGTGTTCATTCATCCGTTGTCGCAGCGTCTGCATAGTTTCCCCAATGTACCATGCCTCGGGACATCCTTTCTTGCAGCGTATCAGGTAGACAACGTTGGCCGAGTTGCAAGAGTATGTACCGTGTACCTGGTGGATGGTGTTCTCACGTGAGATGATGGCATCTGTGTCGATGATCCGGCACGTCTTGCAGAGGTTGCTGTGGCAGGGTTGTGTGGTGTCTTGGTCACTGTTCTCCTGAAGGCTGGGTAGTTTGCTGCGGACAATGGTCTGTTTGAGGTTGTGTGGTTGTTTGAAGGCAAGAAGTGGGGGTGTGGGGATGGCCTTGGCGAGATGTTCGTCTTCATCAATGACATGTTGAAGGCTCCGGAGGAGATGCCGTAGCTTCTCCGCTCCGGGGAAGTACTGGACAACGAAGGGTACTCTGTCCACTGTGTCCCGTGTTTGTCTTCTGAGGAGGTCGGTGCGGTTTTTCGCTGTGGCGCGTTGGAACTGTTGATCAATGAGTCTAGCGCCATATCCTGTTCTTATGAGGGCATCTTTCAGCGTCTGGAGGTGTCTGTTGCGATCCTCCTCATCCGAGCAGATCCTGTGTATACGGAGGGCTTGTCCGTAGGGGATGGCTTCTTTAACGTGTTTAGGGTGGAAGCTGGAGAAGTGGAGCATCGTGAGGTTTTCCGTGGGCTTGCGGTACAGTGAGGTACTGAGGTGACCGTCCTTAATGGAGATACGTGTGTCCAAGAATACAACCGATTCCGGAGAGTAGTCTATGGTGAGCCTGATGGTGGGATGGAACTTGTTGATGTCATCATAGAGTTGTTTCAGTGATTGTTCACCATGAGTCCAAAGGAAGAAAATGTCATCGATGTATCTAGTGTATAGCATCGGTTGAAGGTCCCGTGCGGTGAAGAAGTCTCCTGAAGGCTGGGTAGTTTGCTGCGGACAATGGTCTGTTTGAGGTTGTGCGGTTGTTTGAAGGCAAGAAGTGGGGGTGTGGGGATGGCCTTGGCGAGATGTTCGTCTTCATCAATGACATGTTGAAGGCTCCGGAGGAGATCCCGCAGCTTCTCCGCTCCGGGGAAGTACTGGACAACGAAGGGTACTCTGTCCACTGTGTCCCGTGTTTGTCTTCTGAGTTCCTACCATCAGGCTCACCATAGACTACTCTCCGGAATCGGTTGCATTCTTGGACACGCGCATCTCCATTAAGGACGGTCACCTCAGCACCTCACTGTACCGCAAGCCCACGGATAACCTCACGATGCTCCACTTCTCCAGCTTCCACCCTAAACACGTTAAAGAAGCCATCCCCTACGGACAAGCCCTCCGTATACACAGGATCTGCTCGGATGAGGAGGATCGCAACAGACACCTCCAGACGCTGAAAGATGCCCTCATAAGAACAGGATATGGCGCTAGACTCATTGATCAACAGTTCCAACGCGCCACAGCGAAAAACCGCACCGACCTCCTCAGAAGACAAACACGGGACACAGTGGACAGAGTACCCTTCGTTGTCCAGTACTTCCCCGGAGCGGAGAAGCTACGGCATCTCCTCCGGAGCCTTCAACATGTCATTGATGAAGACGAACATCTCGCCAAGGCCATCCCCACACCCCCACTTCTTGCCTTCAAACAACCGCACAACCTCAAACAGACCATTGTCCGCAGCAAACTACCCAGCCTTCAGGAGAACAGTGACCAAGACACCACACAACCCTGCCACATCAACCTCTGCAAGACGTGCCGGATCATCGACACAGATGCCATCATCTCACGTGAGAACACCATCCACCAGGTACACGGTACATACTCTTGCAACTCGGCCAACGTTGTCTACCTGATACGCTGCAAGAAAGGATGTCCCGAGGCATGGTACATTGGGGAAACTATGCAGACGCTGCGACAACGGATGAATGAACACCGCTCGACAATCACCAGGCAAGACTGTTCTCTTCCTGTTGGGGAGCACTTCAGCGGTCACGGGCATTCGGCCTCTGATATTCGGGTAAGCGTTCTCCAAGGCGGCCTTCGCGACACACAACAGCGCAGAGTCGCTGAGCAGAAACTGATAGCCAAGTTCCGCACACACGAGGACGGCCTCAACCGGGATATTGGGTTCATGTCACACTATTTGTAACTCCCACAGTTGCGTGGACCTGCAGAGTTTCACTGGCTGTCTTGTCTGGAGACAATACACATCTTTTTAGCCTGTCTTGATGCTCTCTCCACTCCCATTGTTTTGTTTCTTAAAGACTTGATTAGTTGTAAGTATTCGCATTCCAACCATTATTCATGTAAATTGAGTCTGTGTCTTTATAAGCTCTGTTTGTGAACAGAATTCCCACTCACCTGAAGAAGGGGCTTGGAGCTTCGAAAGCTTGTGTGGCTTTTGCTACCAAATAACCCTGTTGGACTTTAACCTGGTGTTGTTAAACTTCTTACTGTGTTTACCCCAGTCCAACGCCGGCACCTCCACATCACAACTGGTTACCACCAGACACAGCATTTTGAAGCAATGCCTGGCTACTTGAAGAGTAGAAGATATCAGATTTACATTGATGTTGAACTGGTCATGATATATTAGAAAAAGTTGAAGCTGATTCCTGGCCAAGCGGATGACTGGTGATTGCCCCCCACCTCTTTTACCTTAGCTGAGTGACTCCTCATCCACAATTAATTCAATCTGCCCTTCAATCCCGTAGCCCCCTCTCCAAATTCACCAACTATCTGATACTTTATAGCAGCATGAATAAACTATTTAGCTCCTTGAGCCTGTTGTGAGATCTGCGACCTGACTTCATACACCAATCTATAGCTTTAACAAATAAAAATCCATCAGTCTCGAATTTAAAATTTATCATTTAAAATTTAGCATTAACTGCTGTTTGCAGAAGAGTTCCAAACTTCTGTTACTCTTTATAAATAGAAGCATTCCCTAATTTTACTCCTGAATTGTCTGCCTCTAATTTTTAGAACATGCTTCCCCAGTCCAGTGCTCCTCAATCTGCAGAAATCCTCTATCTGCTCTATTTGTTCCCTTTTATATCTTGAAAACTTCAATCAAATCACTCCTTAGCCTTCTAAATTCCAGGGAATACAGTGTTCTCTCCCCTTGTAATGTAACCTATTAGAGCCTAGACGCCATTCTGATCAACCCACTTTGCACTCGAGGCCAAGAAATCCTTCCTAAAATGTGGTTTCTAGAACAGCTCACAATACTCCATAGCCTTGTATAGGTGAAGTATGATTTTTACCCCCTCTATTCTTATCCTCT
Organism: Mustelus asterias; assembly: GCF_964213995.1. Taxonomy (NCBI): domain Eukaryota; kingdom Metazoa; phylum Chordata; class Chondrichthyes; order Carcharhiniformes; family Triakidae; genus Mustelus; species Mustelus asterias. The sequence continues at coordinate 67,555,052 of NC_135809.1, read as the reverse complement.
AGAAATAAAAACCATTAACCTATTTGATTATTTTCTCCATAACATTTTAATAATCCAATTCTCTTTGGACCTTCATTATTTCACCATTTTTCACCATTTAGAGAGCATTCTTTATGATCCTTTAAAAAAAAGGATTTAATTTTGATGATGATTGAATAAACCTAGCTTGATTTTCGTTGAATGCAGAATATTGTTGATCTAATCTAAGTGTTAACAATAATTAAGGGAATCGATAGAGTAGATACAGAGGAACAGTTCTTCTGTGGGGATTAGGGACAGTCAGCATGGCTTTGAGTGGAAAATCATGTCTCACAAATTTGATTGAGTTTTTTGAAGGGGTAACCAAGAAGATAGATGAGGGCCGTGCAGTTGATGTTGTCTACATGGACTTTAGCAAGGCCTTTGACAAGGTACTGCATGGTAGGTTGTTGCATAAAGTTAAATATCACGGGATCCAGGGTGAGGTATCTAAATGGATACAAAATTGGCTTTTTGACAGAAGCCAGGTGGTTGTAGAGGGGTGTTTTTCAAACTGCAGGCCTGTGACCAGCAGTGTGCCTCGGGGATCAATGCTGGGTCCACTGTTATTTGTCATTTATATTAATGATTTGGATGAGAATATAGGAGGCATGGTTCGTAAGTTTGCAGATGACCCTAAGATTGGTGGCATAATGGACAGTGAAGAAAGTTATCTCCAATTGCAACGGGATCTTGATCAAGTGGGCTGACGAGTGGCAGATGGAGTTTAATTTAGACCAATGCGAGGTGATGCATTTTGGTAGATTGAACCAGGGCAGGACTTACTCAGTTAATGGTAGGGCGTTGGGGAGAATTACAGAACAAAGAGATCTTTGGGGGTACATGTTCGTAGCTCCTTGAAAGTGGAGTCACAGGTGGCAGACATATTTAAAATGTCAGGATTCACGGGGGAGGTGCCGGATGATTGGAGGATGGCTCATGTTGTTCCGTTGTTTAAAAAAGGTTCCAAAAGAAATCCGGGAAATTTTAGGCCAGTAAGTTTGACGTCGGAGGTGGGCATGTTATTGGAGTGTGATAAGGGATAGGATCTACAAATATTTGGATAGAAGGGGACTTTTTAGGGAGAGTCAACATGGCTTTGTGCGTGGTAGGTCATGTTTGACCAATCTATTAGAGTTTTTCGAGGAGGTTACCAGGAAAGTGGATGAAGGGAAGGCGGTGGATGTTGTCTACCTGGATTTCAGCAAGGCCTTTGACAAGGTCCCTCATGGGAGGTTAGTTAGGAAGGTTCAGTCGCTAGGTATACATGGGGAGGTAGTAAATTGGATAAGACACTGGCTCAATGGAAGAAGCCAGAGAGTGGTTGTGGAGGATTGCTTCTCTGAGTGGAGGCCTGTGACTAATGGTGTGCCGCAGGGATCGGTGTTGGGTCCATTGTTGTTTGTCATCTATATCAATGATCTGGATGATAATGTGGTAAATTGGATCAGCAAGTTTGCTGATGATACAAAGATTGGAGGTGTAGTGGACAGTGAGGAAGGTTTTCAAAGCTTGCAGAGGAATTTGGACCAACTAGAAAAATGGGCTGAAAAATGGCAAATGGAATTTAACGCAGACAAGTGTGAGATATTGCACTTTGGAAGGACAAACCAAAGTAGAACGTACAGGGTAAATGGTAGGACTCTGAAGAGTGCAGTTGAACAGAGGGATCTGGGAATACAGGTACAGAATTCCCTAAAAGTGACGTCACAGGTGGATAGGGTCGTAAAGAGTGCCTTTGGTACATTGGCCTTTATAAATCGGAGTATCGAGTATAAAAGTTGGAGTGTTATGGTAAGGTTATATAAGACATTGGTGAGGCCAAATTTGGAGTATTGTGTACAGTTTTGGTCACCTAGTTACAGGAAGGATGTAAATAAGGTTGAAAGAGTGCAGAGAAGGTTCAGAAGGATGTTGCCGGGACTTGAGAAGTTGAGTTACAGAGAGAGATTGAATAGGTTGGGACTTTATTCCCTGGAGCGTAGAAGATTGAGGGGAGATTTGAGAGAGGTGTATAAGATTTTGATGGGTATAGATAGAGTGAATGCAAGCAGGCTTTTTCCGCTGAGGCTAGGGGAGAAAAAAACCAGAGGGCATGGGTTAAGGGTGAAAGGAGAAAAGTTTAAAGGGAATATTAGGGGGGGCTTCTTCACGCAGAGAGTGGTGGGAGTGTGGAATGAGCTGCCGGATAAAGTGGTAAATGCGGGGTCACTTTTAACATTTAAGAAAAACTTGGACGGGTTCATGGATGAGAGGGGTGTGGAGGGATATGGTCCAAGTGCAGGTCAGTGGGACTAGGCAAAAAATGGTTTGGCACAGACAAGAAGGGCCAAAAGGCCTGTTTCTGAGCTGTAATTTTCTATGGTTCTATCTATGGTGGACAGAGTGGCGAAGAAGGCATTCGGCATGCTTGGTTTCATCGGTCAGAACATTGAATACAGGAGTTGGAATGTCTTGTTGAAGTTGTACAATACATTGGTGAGGCCATACTTGGAATACTGCATACAGTTCTGGTCACCCTATTAGAGAAAGGATATTATTAAACTAGAAAGAGTGCAAAAAAGATTTACTAGGATGCTACTGGGACTTGATGGATTGAGTTATAAGGAGAGGCTGGATAGACTGGGATTTTTTCTATGGAGTGTAGGAGGCTGAGGGGTGATCTTATAGAGGTCTATAAAATAATGAGGGGCACAACAGCTAGATAGTCAATATCGTTTCCCAAAGGTAGGGGAATCTAAAGCTAGAGGGCATAGGTTTAAGGGGAGCGATACAAAAGTGTCCAGAGGGGCAATTTTTTCACACACAGGGTGGTGAGTGTCTGGAACAAGCTGCCAGAAGTAGTAGTAGAGGCGGTTACAATGTTGTCTTTTAAAAAGCATTTAGATATAGTTACATGGGTACGATGGGGATAGAGGGATATGGGCCAAATGCGGGCAATTGGGATTAGCTTAGAGGTTTTTTTTAAAAAAAGGGCGGCATGGACAAGTTGGGCCGAAGGGCCTGTTCCATGCTGTGAACCTCTATGACTCATAGAAATAGCTCTCCCTCGGTTTCTTACAGCTATTGTCCTAAATTTCCAATTTCACTTGCTCTGACTTGCTGTGTAGAAATAACTTCTTATTTCCAACTTGTTCCATGGCTCAGCCAAAGTAATTACTGACCTTTTGCCAGTGAAAATAGTTTTTCCTAAGCCATTCAAATGTGCCTCATAATTTTAAACACCTTTATTAAATCTCCCCTAAATCTCTCTGCTCCAGGGAGAAAATCCCAGTCTATCCAGCCTCTCCTTATAACTCAATCCATCAAGTCCCAGTAGCATCCTAGTAAATCTTTTTTGCACTCTTTCTAGTTTAATAATATCCTTTCTCTAATAGGGTGACCCCAGCCTCTTCAGTCTCTCTACATAACCAAATTTCCTCATCTCTCATACCATTCCAGTGTCTTGACTTCCATTCTAAAGTTTGTCCAAAATTGGATACAGTAACCCAACTGAGATAGAACCAATGATTTGTAAGTTTCCTATAACTTTTCTTTGATACTTTATGCCTCTATTTATAAAGCTAAAGATCCTGCATGTTTTCTAACAACCTTCTCATCTTGTTCTCCGATCTTGCTTTTTTTTGTGTGCATGAAGCTCTGTTCCTGCAGTCCCCTGGAAATCTTACCATTTAGTTTATATTTGCTGTCCTCTTTCCTCGAAAATACATATTTTCACACTTCTGTATGTTAAATTCCATCTGCCATGCATCTACCCATTTCATCAATCTGTCCATGTCATCCTGAAGTCTGCTATTTTTCTTGCACTTTCGCATTTTCAAGCTATCAGTTAACTTTGAAACTATGCCATGCATCCCAAAATCCAGATCATTTGTTAAATTTAAAAAAGCAGTGGTCCCAATACTGACAAATGGAGCATACCGTTATATACTTCCCTGCTGTCTGAAAAACAAGTCTTCTTTGCTACTCACTGCTTTCTCTCTTTTAGCTACTCGTAAATCCAAACTTTCACTGTCTCATTAATCCCCTTCCCAGCAAAACCATAACAGATTTTCAATGTCATTCCGACTGGTGTAGCTGTGATTTTTTTGGATTCTTGGATAGATGATTGGCTAAGCGACAGGAAACAGTATGTCAGGAGAAAAGGGTCTTTTCAGATTGGCAAGCTGTGACTTGTGCCACAAGGATCAGTGCTGGGTCTTCAATCAGTTACAATCTATGTGTGACATGGATGAAGGGACCATCTGTATTGTAGCCAAATTTACGGACTGTAAAATAGAAAAGAGGGATATTTAAATGGAGAGTGTAGAGCTCTATGGAATGAAGGGATCTGGGTGTCCTGGTACATAAATCACAAAAAGTAGGCTCTGCAAGTGATTAGAAGTGCAAGTGAAATGTTGATGTTTATTGCAAGGGGAATGGTATATAAATAAAGGGAAGTTTTACTGCAGCTGTTCAGGGACTTGGTGAGGCGAAATCTGGAGTACTGTGTACAGTTCTAGTCTGCTTACTTAAAGAATGATCCAATTGTATAAGAAGCAGTTTAGAGAAAGTTAATTCGACTCATTCCTTAGGACTTAGCTTATGAAGAAAGGTTGAACAGGTTGAGCCTATACCCAATGGAGTTTAGAAGAATGAGAGGTGATCTTGTTGGTGATTCTGAGTGGACTTTAGAGAGTGGATACCCAGACCATGTTTCAGAATGTCCCTAATTCCTTAGCAGATTTCTTCCAGTGGATATGGACCTTCCAAGCGGGTGCTTTTTTTTTAGGATTTACAAAACCAGGCCAGCACTTGAAAGTAGTGTGCAGGAGGAAATACAATTTTCCTGTGGTCCTCATAGTCGGGACACTGCCTTCCAAACCTCCAAAGCGCCACACAAATCCAGAGACCCATGGTAATGCTCTGGGTACCTGCGTTCCAATCCTACCATGGCAAATGGTGAAATTTAAACTCAATAAAACACCTGGAATTAAAAATCTAATGATGATCATGAAACTATTGTCAATTGTTGTAAAAACCCATCTGGTTCATGAATGTCCTTTAGGAAAGGCAACCTGCTGTCCTTACCTGGTCTGGCCTACATGTGACTCCAGATCCATAGCAATGTGGCTGACTCTTAAATGTCCTCTGAAATTGCCTCGCATGCCACTCGGTTGTTTTCAACCACTACAAAGAAAACACAAAGGAATTAAACCATACAAACCACCCAGCATCGACCTAGGCTCTGGAGATGACAAAGAACAAAGAACAATACAGCACAGGAATAGGCCCTTCGGCCCTCCAAGCCCGTGCCGCTCCCTGGTCCAAACTAGACCATTCTTTTGTATCTCTCCATTCCCACTCCGTTCATATGGCTATCTAGATAAGTCTTAAACGTTCCCAGTGTGTCCGCCTCCACCACCTTGCCTGGCAGCGCATTCCAGGCCCCTACCACCCTCTGTGTAAAATATGTCCTTCTGATATCTGTGTTAAACCTCCTCCCCCCTCACCTTGAACCTATGACCCCTCGTGAACGTCACCACCGACCTGGGGAAAAGCTTCCCACCATTCACCCTATCTATGCCTTTCATAATTTTATACACCTCTATTAAGTCTCCCCTCATCCTCCGTCTTTCCAGGGAGAACAACCCCAGTTTACCCAATCTCTCCTCATAACTAAGCCCCTCCATACCAGGCAACATCCTGGTAAACCTCCTCTGTACTCTCTCCAAGGCCTCCACGTCCTTCTGGTAGTGTGGCGACCAGAACTGGACACAGTATTCCAAATGCGGCCGAACCAATGTTCTATACATCTGCAACATCAGACCCCAACTTTTATACTCTATGCCCCGTCCTATAAAGGCAAGCATGCCATATGCCTTCTTCACCACCTTCTCCACCTGTAACGTCACCTTCAAGGATCTGTGGACTTGCACACCCAGGTCCCTCTGCGTATCTACACCCTTTATGGTTCTGCCATTTATCGTATAGCTCCTCCCTACATTATTTCTACCAAAATGCATCACTTCGCATTTATCAGGATTGAACTCCATCTGCCATTTCTTTGCCCAAATTTCCAGCCTATCTATATCCTTCTGTAGCTTCTGACAATGCTCCTCACTATCTGCAAGTCCTGCCAATTTTGTGTCGTCAGCAAACTTACTGATCACCCCAGTTACACCTTCTTCCAGATCGTTTATATAAATCACAAACAGCAGAGGTCCCAATACAGAGCCCTGCGGAACACCACTAGTCACAGGCCTCCAGCCGGAAAAAGATCCTTCCACTACCACCCTCTGTCTTCTGTGACCAAGCCAGTTCTCCACCCATCCAGCCACCTCCCCCTTTATCCCATGAGATCCAACCTTTTTCACCAGCCTACCATGAGGGACTTTGTCAAACGCTTTACTAAAGTCCATATAGACGACATCCATGGCCCTTCCCTCGTCAACCATTCTGGTCACTTCTTCAAAAAACTCCACCAGGTTAGTGAGGCATGACCTCCCTCTCACAAAACCATGCTGACTATCGTTAATGAGTTTATTCCTTTCTAAATGCACATACATCCTATCTCTAAGAATCTTCTCCAACAACTTCCCCACCACGGACGTCAAGCTCACTGGCCTATAATTACCCGGGTTATCCTTCCTACCCTTCTTAAATAACGGGACCACATTAGCTATCCTCCAATCCTCTGGGACCTCACCTGCGTCCAGTGACGAGACAAAGATTTGCGTCAGAGGCCCAGCGATTTCATCTCTCGTCTCCCTGAGCAGCCTTGGATAGATTCCATCAGGCCCTGGGGATTTGTCAGTCTTTATATTCTCTAACAAACCTAACACTTCCTCCCTTGTAATGGAGATTTTCTCCAACGGTTCAACACTTCCCTCCGAGACACTCCCAGTCAACACATCCCTCTCCTTTGTGAACGCAAAGTATTCATTTAGGATCTCCCCTACTTCTTTGGGCTCCAAGCATAATTCCCCACTTTTGTCCCTGAGAGGTCCAATTTTTTTCCCTGACAACCCTTTTGTTCCTAACGTATGAATAAAATGCTTTGGGATTCTCCTTAATCCTGTCTGCCCAAGGACATTTTGTAACCCCTTTTTGCCCTTCTAATTCCCCGTTTGAGTTCTTTCCTACTTTCTTTGTACTCCTCCAGAGCTCCCTCCGTTTTTAGCTGCCTGGACCTAACATACGCCTCTCTTTTCTTTTTGACCAGTCCCTCAATTTCCCTGGTTATCCACGGTTCTCGAATCCTACCCTTCCTATCCTTCTTTTTTACAGGCACATGCCTGTCCTGTAGCCCTAACAACTGTTCCTTAAAAGACTCCCACATGCCAGATGCGGATTTACCCTCAAACAGCCTCTCCCAATCAAGAGCTACCAATTTCTGCCTAATCCCACTAAAGTTAGCCTTCCCCCAATCCAACACCTTACCCTTGGGACACCACTCATCCTTTTCCATCACTATCCTAAAGAGAACAGAATTGTGGTCACTATTTGCCACATGTTCCCCTACCGAAACTTTGAAGACCTGACCGGGCTCATTCCTCAGTACTAGGTCCAGTATAGCCCCCTCTCTAGTCGGGCTATCTACATATTGTTCCAAAGAACCCTCCTGTACGCATTTTACAAATTCCTCCCCATTCAGACTCCCAGCTCTCAGCGATTTCCAGTCTATACCAGGGAAATTGAAGTCTCCCACGACAACAACCCTATTTTTCCTGCACCTATCCAGTATCTCCTGACATATCCGTTCTTCCACTTCCCTTGGGCTGTTGGGGGGCCTGTAGTATACCCCCAACATAGTGACTGCGCCCTTCCTGTTTCTAAGCTCCACCCAGAGTGACTCGTTACACGACCCCTCTGAATTGTCCTCCCTCTGCACCGCTGTAATATGCTCTCCAACTAATACTGCTACTCCCCCACCTCTTTTGGCCCCTCCTCTGTCTCGCCTAAAACACTTGTACCCCGGAATATTCAGCTGCCAGTCCTCTTTCAATCAAGTCTCTGTCACCGCAACCACATCCAAATTCCTCGTGAGCATTAAGGCCCTAAGTTCGTCTGTCTTACCTGCTACGCTCCTTGCATTGAAGTATAAGCACTCCAGACCCAGTGAGGTCATCCTCCCCCAGAGTGCTCTTCTTCTTTGCCAGCCTTGTCCCAGCCCCAAGCTCGTCCCCAGCCTCTACACTTGTTGACCTAATATTTTGATCCCCACCCCCCTGCCATACTAGTTTAAACCCCCCCGAACTGCACTAGCAAAAATGGCAGTGGTAAACCCAGCCCTGTAAACCTTGCAAAGTCCTCCTTACTAATACCCGGGGGGCTGTGCGGAAATTGGCTCTCGCAGACTGTTCAAGCAAGTAGTCATACTCACGGAATCATACCTTACAGACAAAGTCCCAGACACCACCATCAACAACCCGAGGTATGTCCTGTCTCACCGTCAGGCTAGACCCAGCAGAGGTGGTAACATAGTGCTATAAAGTCAGGAGGAAACTGCCCCGACAGGCCTCAATATTGACTCTGGACTCCATGTAATCTCATGGTACCAGGTCAAACAAGGACAAAGAAACCTATCGATTACCACATACAGTTCCTCCCTCAGTTGGTGAATCAGTACTCCTCCATGTTGAACACCACTTGCAGGAAGCACTGAGGGTGGCAAGGGACTTCAATGTCCATCACAAAGAGTGGCTCATGAGTAACATCACAGTCCGAACTGGCCGGGTCCTAAAGACACAGCTGTTAGGCTGGGACAGGGCAGGTGGTGAGGGAACCAACAGGAGGGAAAAAAATGTACTTGACCTCATTCTCACCAACCAGCCTGTAACAGATATATCTATCCGTGATAGTATCAGTAGAACTGACCACTGCACGATCTTTGTGGAGACAAAGTCCCACCTTTGGGACTGAGGATGGTGCAGTGGCTAGTACTGTGCCTCACAGCACCAGGGACCTGGGTTCAGTTCCAGTCTTTGGTCTTTGTGGAGTTTGCATGTTCTCTCCAGATGCTCCAGTTTCTTCCCACAATCCAAAGGTGTGCAGGTTAGGTGGTTTGGCCATGGTAAATTGCCTCTTAGTGTCCCAAGATGTGGAGGTTTGATGGATTAGCCATGATAAATGTGTGGGCTTGCAGGGATAGGGCGGGAGGAGAGGGCCTGGATAAGATAATCTATCAAAGAGTCTGTGCAGACTCGTTTGGGCCTAATGGGCTCCTTCTGCACTGTAGGCCTTCTATGAATCACATTGAGGATACCCTCCATCGTGGGATAGACTTCGAACAGATCTAGCAACTCAAGTTTGGGCATCCATGAGGTACTGTGGACCATCAGCAGCAGCAGGATTATACTCAACCACAATCTAACCTCCCAAGATGTGCGGGTTTGGTTGATTGGCCATGCTAAATTGTCCCTTGGTGTTAGGGGGATTCGTGGGGTAAAATGTGGGGTTAAAGGGATAGGGCCTGGGTGGGATTCTTGTCAGTGCAGGCTTGATGGGCCGAATGGCCTCCTTCTGCACTGTAGGGATTCTATAATTCCTGGCCTGGCATTTCCCGACTATACTATTACCACCAAGCAATGGGATCACCCCTGGTTCAGTGAAGAGTGCCTGAGGACATGTCAAGAGCAACACCAGGTATACCGAAAAATGAGGTGTCAACCTGGTGAAGCTAGACACTTGCATGCCAAACAGCATAAGCAGCAGGTAATAGAGATAAGCAATTCCACAATCAGTGGATCAGATCTAAACTCTTCAGTCCTGTCACATCCAATTGAGAATGGTGATGGATAAGTAAACAACTCACAGGTGGAGGAGGCTCCACAAATGTCCCCATAGTCAATGTTGGAGGAGCCCAGCACATCAGTGCACAAGATGAAGTTGAAGGGTTTGCAGCAATCTTCAGCCATAAGTGCCGAGTGGATGATCCACCTTGGCCTCCTCCAGCGGTTCCCAGCATTACAGATTTCAGCCAATTCAATTCACTCCATGTGATGTCAAGAAACAGCTGAAGGTGCTGGATACTGAAGAGGCAGTGGGTTCTGACATTCCGGCAATAGTCCTGAAGACTTGTGCTCCAGGACTTACCGTGCTCCTTGTCAAGCTGTTCTGGTACAGCTACAACACTGGCATCTACCTGGCACTGTGGAAAAATGTCCTGTGCACAAAAAACAGAACAAATCCAATCCGATTAATTACTGTCCCATCAGTCTGCTTGCGATCATCTGTAAAGTGATGGAAGGGATCATTAACAGTGCTATCAAGCAGCACTTACTGAGTAATAACTTCCTCCTAGTTGCTCAGTTTGGGTTCTGCCAGAGTCACTCAGCTCCTAACCTCATTACAGCCTGGTTCGAACATGGACAAAAGAGCTGAATATTAGAGATGAGATGAGAGTGACTGCCCTTGACATCAAGGCAGCATTTGACTGAGTGTGGCATCAAAGGGGCCCTAGAGAAACAAGAGTCAGTGGGAATTGGGGAAAATTCTCGACCGGTTGGAGTCAGACCTGGTACAACGAAAGATGGTTGTGGTAGTTAGAGGTCAATCGTTTCAGCTCCAGAACATCACAGCAGGAATTCCTCAGGGTAGTGTCTTAGGCTCAACCATCTTCAGCTGCTTTACCAAAGATCTTCCTTCCATCGTAAAGTCAGAAGTGAGGACGTTCACAGATAACTTATTTGAAAGTCTATAGAAATCATCATAGAAACCCTACAGTGCAGAAGGAGGCCATTCGGCCCATCGAGTCTGCACCGACCACAATCCCACCCAGGCCCTACCCCCACATATTTTACCCACTAATCCCTCTAACCTACGCATCCCAGGGCTCTAAGGGGCAATTTTTTTAACCTAGCCAATCAACCTAACCCGCACATCTTTGGACTGTGGGAGGAAACCGGAGCACCCGGAGGAAACCCACGCAGACACGAGGAGAATGTGCAAACTCCACACAGACAGTGACCAGAGCCGGGAATCGAACCCGGGACCCTGGAGCTGTGAAGCAGCAGTGCTAACCACTGTGCTACCGTGCCGCCCATCTAGGTGTACCTCTCCATTTTACTCTGGCAGTCTTCTGTGTTATGAGAGAATAGTTTGTGCCTTGGTGGTCAATTCAGTGTTAAACATTAAACAGTGTGTCTCGAGCCCCATTCTGTCATGATGGTCCCAACTTGCTGGAGATGAAGGCTGTACGATAAGAATTTGCAGGATTCACTAGCCTCTTCTTTCTAAGCCCTCTTTACAGCCAACTAAGCTTTCCATTTCTCCTCGTCTCTTCTGATGCCCCTCTGAAGAATCATCCTCTAGATCCTAGCTATCAGCGATGTCTGTATTGATAGCCACCATCTTTGTATCTTGCTCGCAGCAAAGGTATGGACATTCAGCAGATCGTGGCCCAGTAGCCAGTTCACTCTTTTGTATACGGGCATCTAATGAATGGGGTTGAGCCATCATAGACATTGTTGGCTTAATTCCGTCATGTGCACATTAGTACAGTTGATTTAATGATCTTATCCAGCAACAATTTTTCTGAGACACTGGGAGATCAACCATGATCGTACTGAACAGCAGAGCAGGCTCAATTATGCTCTTCTTTCTTACGTTCGAATTCAGTGACAGATTCCATTACAGTGGTGTTAGCCTCAAACCAGTCAACGTTAACCAAAGAATTTAAGGAAAGCATCAAACTGAAGGAAAACGAAAATAACTGCACAAAGATGAGTGGCAGGTTAGATGATTGATCAGAATATAAAGAGCAGGAGAGAATGACTAAAAGTTAACCAGGAGAAGGAGATTAGAGTACAAGAGGAAGCTCGCTGGGAAAGTAAAGACAGATAACAAGAGATTAGTAAGTTTGCAGATGACATGAAGATTGGTGAAGTTGCTAGTAATGCTGAGGATTGTCAGAGGATAGAACAGGATAAATATATACTGGAAATGTGGGCACAGAAATGGCAGATGGAGTTTAATCCAGACAGATGCAAGGTGATGCATTTTGGAGGATCAAATTTAGATGTGAATTATACTGTAAATGGCAGAACTCTTAGGAATGTTAACATACAGAGGGATCGGGGCGTGCAGGTCCACAGTTCCCTAAAAGTGGCAACACAGGTGGCCAAGGTAATTAAGAAGTCATATGGCATGCTTGCCTTCATCAGCCAGGGCATTGAGTACAAGAGTTGGGAAATCATGTTGCAGCAATATAAAACTTTGCTTCGGCTGCATTTGGAGCATTGCGTGCTGTTCTGGTCACCACACTACCAGAAGCATGTGGAAGCTTTGGAGAGAATGCAAAGAAAGTTCACCAGGATGTTGATTGGTCTCGAGGGTATGGGCTGTGAGGAGAGGTTGAATATACTAGGATCGTTTTCACTCGAAAGACGGAGGCTGAGGGGAGACCTGATAGAGGCCTACAAAATTATGAAAGGCTTTTGGTATTTGCTACCAAATAAACCTGTTGGACTTTAACCTGCAGCAGTGCTAACCACTGTGCTACTGTGCCGCCCAATAAGTGTTGTGAGACTTCTTACTGTGCTTACCCCAGTCCAACGGCGGCATCTCCACATCATATCTCATAGAAGACAGAGGGTGGTGATGGATGGAAATTTTTCAGACTGGAGACCAGTTACCAGCGGTGTACCACAGGGATCAGTGCTGGGTCCTCTGCTATTTGTGATTTTTATTAATGACTTGGAGGAGGGGGCTGAAGGGTGGGTCAGTAAATTTGCTGATGACACCAAGATTGGTGGAGTAGTGGATGAGGTGGAGGGCTGTTGTAGGCTGCAAAGAGACATTGATAGGATGCAGAGCTGGGCCGTAAAATGGCAAATGGAGTTTAACACTGATAAGTGCGAGGTGATTCATTTTGGTAGGACAAATTTGAATGCAGATTACAGGGTCAACGGCAGGGTTCTGAGGAATGTGGAGGAACAGAGAGATCTTGGGGTTCATATCCACAGATCTCTGAAGGTTGCCACTCAAGTGGATAGAGCTGTGAAGAAGGCCTATAGTGTGTTCGCGTTTATTAATGGGGGTTTGAGTTTAAGAGCCGTGGGGTTATGCTGCAACTGTACAGGACCTTGGTGAGACCACATTTGGAATATTATGTGCAGTTCTGGTCACCTCACTATAAGAAGGATGTGGAAGCATTGGAGAGAGTGCAGAGGAGATTTACCAGGATGCTGCCTGGTTTGGAGGGTAGGTCTTATGAGGAAAGGTTGAGGGAACTAGGGCTTTTCTCTTTAGAGTGGAGGAGGATGAGCGGCGACTTAATAGAGGTTTATATGATGATAAAGGAGATAGATAGAGTGGACGGCACGGTAGCACAGTGGTTAGCACTGCTGCTTCACAGCTCCAGGGACCTGGGTTCGATTCCCGGCTTGGGTCACTGTCTGTGTGGAGTTTGCACATTCTCCTCGTGTCTGCGTGGGTTTCCTCCGGGTGCTCCGGTTTCCTCCCACAGTCCAAAGATGTGCAGGTTAGGTTGATTGGCCATGCTAAAATTGCCCTTAGTGTCCTGAGATGCGTAGGTTAGAGGGATTAGTGGGTAAAATGTAGGGCCTGGGTGGGATTGTGGTCGGTGCAGACTCGATGGGCCGAATGGCCTCTTTCTGTGCTGTAGGGTTTCTATGATTTCTATGACGTTCAGAGACTCTTTCCTCGGGTGAATGTAGCTGTTACTAGGGGGCATAACTATAAGGTTCATGGTGGGAGATATAGGAGGGATGTACGAGGTAGGTTCTTTACTCAGAGTGGTTGAGGTGTGGAATGGACTGCCTGCTGTGATAGTGGAGTCGGACACTTTAGGAACTTTCAAGCGGTTATTGGATAGGCACATGGAGCACACCAGAATGATAGGGAATGGGATAGCTTGATCTTGGTTTTGGACAACGCTCGGCACAACATCGAGGGCCAAAGGGCCTGAACTGTGCTGTACTGTTCTATGTATTCTATGTAGGTGGTGGAAGCAGGCACATTAGAGGCATCTGGATGGATGCATGAATAGGGAGGAAAATAGAGGAATACGGTCTGAGTAAGGGCAGAAGGTTTTCTTTTAATTTAGTTAGGCCATCATGATCGGCACAGGCTTGGAGGGCCGAAGGATCTGTTCCTATACTTTGTTCTTGTTCCTTGTTTTTTCTACAAGTATTTAAAAAGGAAAATGGTAAGTAAGGTGAGTGTTGGTCTTCTGGAGAGTGAGAATGGGGAGCTTTTTTGAATAATAAGGAAGTGCAGGTGAAATGAATAGACATTTTGTTTCAGTTTTCACCTCGACCATTCCTGTAATAACTAGAAATCAGGAGGTGGAATGGAGAGGGGAGCTTGGTGAAATTATAATCACTAGGGAAGTGGTACTGATGGAGCTGCGAGCTGACAACTCTCCGGGGCCTGATGGACTTCATCCTAGGGTCTTAAAAGAGATGGCGAATGGGATAGTAGATGTGTTGTTGCTAATTTTCCATATGTCTGCCAGGGCCCTTGCAAGTTCACCGCTAGCTTCCCTCAAGGTCCGTGGGAATACCCTGTCCGGTCCTGGGGATTTATCCACTCTGATTTGCCTCAAGACAGCGAGCACCTCCTCCCCTTTGATCTGTAAAGGTTCCATGACCTCCCTACCTGTTTGCCCTATTTCCATAGACTCCATGCCCGTTTCCTCAGTAAATACGGATGCAAAAAAACCATTTAGTATCTCCCCCATCTCTTTTGGTTCCATACATCATCACTAAATTCTGGAAAGGTTCCGTCAGACTGGAAAGTAACAAATATAACCCCTCGATTCAAGAAGGCAGGCAGAAAACAGGAAATTATAGGCAGGTTAGCTTGACATCTGTCATGGGGAAGGTTTTAGAATCAATCATTAAAGAGGTTATAACTGGGCACTTAAACTAGTTCAAGGTAATTGGGAAGAATCAACATGTTTTTATAAAAGGGAAATCATGACGGAGTATCGTGTGCATAGACAGAGGGAAGCCAGTGGACATACAAAGAACAAAGAAAATTACAGCACAAGAACATGCTGGCATCGTTTAAGACTTACCTGGATAGTCACATGAGCAGTCTGGGAATGGAGGGATACAAACGAATGGTCTAGTTGGACCAATGAGTGGCACAGGCTTGGAGGGCCGAAGGGCCTGTTTCCTATGCTGTACTGTTCTTTGTTCTTTGAACAGGCCCTTCGGCCCTCCAAGCCTGCCCCGACCATGCTGCCCAACTTAACTAAAACCCCCTACCCTTCCAGGGACCATAATCCCTCTATTCCCATCTCAGTCATGTACTTGTCAAGACGCCCCTTAAAAGTCACTACTGTATCCGCTTCCATTATCTCCCCTGGCAACGAGTTCCAGGCACCCAGCACTCTCTGTGTAAAAAATCTGCCTCGTACATCTCTTTTAAACCTTGCCCCTCGCACCTTAAACCTATGCCCCCTAGTAATTGACTCTTCCACCCTGGGAAAAAGCTTCTGACTATCCACTCTGTCCATGCCTCTCATAATCTTGTAGACTTCTATCAGGTCTCCCCTCAACCTCCATCGCTCAAGTAAAAACAAACCAGGTTTCCCCAACATCTCCTCATAGCTAATGGCCTCCATAGCAGGCAACATCCTGGTAAATCTTTTCTATACCCTCTCCAAAGCCTCCACATCCTCCTGGTAGTGTGGCAACCAGAATTGAACACTATATTCCAAGTGCGGCCTAACTAAGGTTCTATAAAGCGTCAACAGGACTTGCCAATTTTTAAACTCAATACCCCGGCCGGTGAAGGCAAACATGCCGTATGCCTCCTTGACTACCTTCTCCACCTGTATTGCCACTTTCAGTGACCTGTGTACCTGTACACCCAGATCCCTTTGCCTATCAATACTCCTCAGGGTTCTGCCATTTACTGTATATTTCCTATCTGTATTAGACCTTCCAAAATGCATTACCTCACATTTGTCCAGATTAAACTCCATCTGCCATCTCTCCGTCCAAGTCTCCAACCGATCTATATCCTGCTGTATCCTCTGATGGTCCTCATCGCTATCCGCAAATCCACCAACCTTTGTATCATCCGCAAACTTACTAATCAATCCAGTAACATTTTCCTCCAAATCATTTATATATATAACAACAAAGGTCCCAGCACTGATCCCTAGGGAACACCACTTGTCACAGCCCTCCATAGAACCATAGAAAATTACAGCTTAGAAACAGGCCTTTTGGCCCTTCTTGTCTGTGCCGAACCATTTTTTCCTCGTCCCACTGACCTGCACTTGGACCATATCCCTCCACATCCCTCTCATCCATGAACCCGTCCAAGTTTTTCTTAAATGTTAAAAGTGACCCCGCATTTACCACTTTATCCGGCAGCTCATTCCACACTCCCACCACTCTCTGCGTGAAGAAGCCCCCCCTAATATTCCCTTTAAACTTTTCTCCTTTCACCCTTAACCCATGCCCTCTGGTTTTTTTCTCCCCCAGCCTCAGCGGAAAAAGCCTGCTTGCATTCACTCTATCTATACCCATCAAAATCTTATACACCTCTATCAAATCTCCCCTCAATCTTCTACGCTCCAGGGAATAAAGTCCCAACCTATTCAATCTCTCTCTGTAACTCAGCTTCTCAAGTCCCGGCAACATCCTTGTGAACCTTCTCTGCACTCTTTCAACCTTATTTACATCCTTCCTGTAACTAGGTGACCAAAACTGTACACAGTACTCCAAATTTGGCCTCACCAATGCCTTGTATAACCTTACCATAACACTCCAACTTTTATACTCGATACTCCGATTTATAAAGGCCAATGTACCAAAGGCACTCTTTATGACCCTATCCACCTGTGACCTCACTTTTAGGGAATTCTGTACCTGTATTCCCAGATCCCTCTGTTCAACTGCACTCTTCAGAGTCCTACCATTTACCCTGTACGTTCTACTTTGGTTTGTCCTTCCAAAGTGCAATATCTTACACTTGTCTGCGTTAAATTCCATTTGCCATTTTTCAGCCCATTTTTCTAGTTGGTCCAAATCCCTCTGCAAGCTTTGAAAACCTTCCTCACTGTCCGCTACACCTCCAATCTTTGTATCATCAGCAAACTTGCTGATCCAATTTACCACATTATCATCCAGATCATTGATATAGATGACAAACAACAATGGACCCAACACCGATCCCTGCGGCACACCACTAGTCACAGGCCTCCACTCAGAGAAGCAATTCTCTGGCTTCTTCCATTGAGCCAGTGTCTAATCCAATTTACTACCTCCCCATGTATACCTAGTGACTGAACCTTCCTAACTAACCTCCCATGGGGCGGCACGGTAGCACAGTGGTTAGCACTGCTGCTTCACAGCTCCAGGGTCCCGGGTTCGATTCCCGGCTCGGGTCACTGTCTGTGTGGAGTTTGCACATTCTCCTCGTGTCTGCGTGGGTTTCCTCCGGGTGCTCCGGTTTCCTCCCACAGTCCAAAGATGTGCGGGTTAGATTGATTGGCCAGGTTAAAAATTGCCCCTTAGAGTCCTGAGATGTGTAGGTTAGAGGGATTAATGGGTAAAATATGTGGGGGTAGGGCCTGGGTGGGATTGTGGTCGGTGCAGACTCGATGGGCCGAATGGCCTCCTTCTGCACTGTAGGGATTCTATGATTCTATGATGAGGGACCTTGTCAAAGACCTTGCTGAAATCCAGGTAGACAACATCCACTGCCTTCCCTTCATCCACTTTCCTGATAACCTCCTCGAAAAACTCTAATAGATTGGTCAAACATGACGTACCACGCACAAAGTCATGTTGACTCTCCCTAATAAGTCCCTGTCTATCCAAATATTTGTAGATCCTATCCCTTATCACACCTTCCAATAACTTGCCCACCACTGACGTCAAACTTACTGGCCTATAATTTCCCGGATTTATTTTGGAACCTTTTTTAAACAACGGAACAACATGAGCCACCCTCCAATCATCCGGCACCTCCCCCGTGAATACTGACATTTTAAATATGTCTGCCAGGGCCCCTGCAAGTTCACCGCTAGCTTCCCTCAAGGTCCGTGGGAATACCCTGTCCGGTCCTGGGGATTTATCCACTCTGATTTGCCTCAAGACAGCGAGCACCTCCTCCCCTTTGATCTGTAAAGGTTCCATGACCTCCCTACCTGTTTGCCCTATTTCCGTAGACTCCATGCCCGTTTCCTCAGTAAATACGGATGCAAAAAAACCATTTAGTATTTCCCCCATCTCTTTTGGTTCCATACACTGTCTACCACTCTGGTCTTCGAGAGGACCAATTTTATCCCTCACTATCCTTTTGCTCCTAACATACCTATAGAAGCTCTTTGGATTTTCCTTCACTCTGTCTGCCAAAGCAACCTCATGTCTTCTTTTAGCCCTCCTGATTTCCCTCTTAAGTAGCTTCTTGCACTTTTTATACTCCTCGAGCATCTGATCTGTTCCTTGCTGCCTGTACATTTCATACAACTCTCTCTTCCTCTTAATCAGTGTTACAATCTCCCTCGAGAACCAAGGTTCCTTATTCCTATTTGCTTTGCCTTTAATCCTGACAGGAACATACAAACTCTGCACTCTCAAAATTTCTCCTTTGAAGGCCTCCCACTTTCCATTTACATCCTTACCAGAGAACAGCCTGTGCCAATCCACACTTCCCAGATCCCTTCTCATTTCATCAAATTTGGCCTTTTTCCAGTTCAGAACTTCAACCCGAGGACCAGATCTATCCTTATCCAGGTTGAAACTAATGGCATTATGATCACTGGATCCAAAGTGTTCCCTCACACTCGCATCCATCACCTGCCCTAACTCATTGCCCAATAGGAGATCCAATATCGCATCCTCTCTAGTTGGCACCTCTATATACTGATGTAGAAAATTCTCCTGAACTCCATTCAGAAACGCACCCTTCCACTGCTACCCTAATACTATACTTGGATTTCCAGAAAGCATTTGATAAGGTGCCACATCGAAGGTTATTGCAAAAAAATAAAAACTCATAGTGTACAGGGTAACATATTAGCCTGGATTGAAGATTGGTTGACTGGCAGAAAACAAAATATGCATAAATATGTCTTTGACTGATTGGCAGGATATGATGAGTGGAATCCTACAATATTCTGTAATGCAGCCTCAACATTTTACAATTTATATTGGTGACTTTGATGAGGGGAGTGAAGGCATGGTATTTAAATTTGCAGGTGACAGAGATAGGTAGGAAAGTACATTGTGAAGAAGACATACAAAGTTTGAAGGTTTGAGTAAGTGGGCAAAAATCTGACAGATGGAGTATAATGTGGGTAAATATGAAGTTGTTCACTTTGGTAAGAATACAAAGGCAAAATACTGCGTAAATGGAGAATGAGTGCAGAATTCTGAAGTGCAGAGGGATCGAGGTGTCGCACGAGTCACAAAATATTAGTATGTAGGTGCAGTATGTAATCAAGAAGGCTAATCGAATGCTATTGTTTACTACACGAGGAATTGAACATAAAAGTATGGATAATAAAAACAGAAAATGCTGGATAAACTCGGTAAACAAGCAATTTCTGTTTTATTTCAGGTTTCCAGCATCTCTGTATTTTGCTTTTTTAAGAGTAAGGATGTTATGCTGCAGTTATACAGGGCAGTGGATAAGGCCACATCACCAAAACTGCAATTTTGTTCTCCTCTTTTAAGAAATGATATAAATGCATTGGAGGCATTCTGAGGCAGTTTACTAGATTAATACCAGGAATGAGTGGGTTGTCGTATGAGGATATGTTGGAAAGGCTGGGCTTGTTTACACTGGAGTTTAGAAGAGTGAGGGGTGATTTGATTTAAAGTATTTAAGATCCTGAAAGGGTCTGTTTAGCTCAGTTGGCTGGATAGCTGGTTCGTGATGCAGAGTGACGCCAGTTGTATGGGTTCAATTTCCGTACCGGTGGAGGTTATTCATGAAGGCCGCCTTCTCAACCTTGCCCCTTGCTTGAGGTGTGGTGATCCTCAGGTTAATCACCACCAGTCATGGCCTATGGTCATCTGGGACTATGAGATTCTGAACAGTATTGACAAGGTGGACATCGAAAGGATGTTTCCTCTTGTGGTAAGTCCAGAACTAGGGGGTTTTAAAATTAGGAGTATCCCTTTTCGGATAGAGATGAAAATTATTTTCTCAGCGGGTTGTGCAACTTTGGAACTCTCTGCCTCAGAAAAGTGTGGAAGAAGGGTCACTGAATATTTTTAAGACGGAGGTAGATTAATTCTTGCTGGGCAAGGGAATCAAAGGTTATCAAGGGTAGGTGGGTATGTGGAACACAACACAAATATACCACTCGTGATCATATTGAATGACAGGTAAGCTCAAGAGGCCAAATAGCTGACTTCTGCTTCTATTTTGTATGCTTTTCTTGTTTCCCATAAGTTTGGAGTGCAGTATTGTAAATCGTATCACAATGTATGTTTCATTTCTGCACTCTATGGGAATGTCTTTGCAACTTTGGCAGCATCTTCTTTCTTGGTAAATATAGATGTGAAGTAATCCTTTAGCACCTGCCTCTGCCTCTACCCATAAATTCCCTTTTTGTCCCTAATTTTGCAAGGGGATTTGTTATATGGGGATTTGAGTGCAGGAGTAAAGATGTCTTGCTGCAATTATATATAGCCATGATGAGACCACATCTGGAGTGTTGTCTACAGTTTTGGTCTCCTTACCCAAGGAAGGATATACATATAGAGGAAATGCAACAAAGAATCACCAGACTAATTCCTGGGATTGTTTTATGAGGAGCAATTGAGGAGACTGGGTCTAAATTCTCTACAGTTTAGAAGACCAAGAGGTGATCTCATTCAAACATGGAAAATTCTTCCAGGGCTCAACAAGGTCAATGTGGATAGGATGTTTCCCCTGGCTGGAGGGCGTATGACCTGGGAACACAGTCTCAGAATTAGGGGCAGGCCATTTGGGACTAAGATCAGGAGGAATTTCTTCACTGAGGTCGATGTATCTTTGGAATTCTCTACCTCAGAGGGATATGGAGGCTCAGTCAAGAGTCATGTTCAAGATCGATAGATTTTTAGGCATCAAGAGTTATGATGATATTGTAGGAAAGTGTAGAGATAGATGATCAGCCATGATGTAGTTGACCGACAGAGCAGGCTCAAGGGACTGAATGACCGACTTCTCCTATTTCATATGTTCCTAATAAGCACTACCTCTCCTTTTATCAACCTTTTACTATTTATTTGCCTACAGAAGACATTTCGATTCTCTTTGATGTTGACTGACAGTCTATTCTCACACTCTCTCTTCACTGCTTTTATTTCTTTTTTCACTTCCCCTCTGAACTATTTTACATTCTGCCTGGCACTTACTTGATTTATGAACCTGACATCTGTCATACACACTCTTTATCTGCTTCATCTTCCCATCTCTTTCGTCAACCAAGGCTTTGCTTGCTCTACCTCTCTATACCAGAGCTATCATCTTAAAGGCAGCCCATTGTTTGGTTATAGTTTTTTGTCTGGCAAAGATGGATTTTAATTTATCCGGACATGATCCATTCTCATCCCTCTTAAACCTGATACTATGATCACAAACATGAATTAGGAGCAGGAAGAGGCTACTCACCCCCTCAAACCTGCTCTGCCATTCAATGAGTTCATGGCTGACCTGATTGTAACCTCAACTCCACATTCCCTCCTACCCACCTTTCATTCCCTTGCTTATCAAGAATCTACCTACTTCTGCCTTAAGAATATTCTCTGCTTCCACCATCTTTTGAGGAAGAGAATTCTAAACAATCACAACTTTCTGAAAGAAAAAATTTCTCTTCATTTTCTCAACAGTTGCCCCTACTGCCCTCTGACAAGAGGAAACATCCTCTTCACATCAAGCCTGTCACAACCCCTCAGGATCTTTTATGCTTCAATTAAGTTACCTTCTAAACTCCAGCCTAGCCCGTCCAACTTTTCCTCATTAGACAACCCACTCCAGGTATTAGTCTAGTAAACCTTCTCTGAACTACTTCCAATGCATTTGCATTCTTTTACAGTACCGTCCCTGAAATGCTCCCCTGCTGTAACTTGATCCATGTGGCCCATCTAATCCCCTAGAACCAAATCCAGTTTGATTCCTTCCTCATTGGACTGGAAATAAACAGAAAAATCCTCTGAGCAAATTTTAGAAACTCTTCCTCCTCTCTGTTCTTTACACTATTCTATCCCAACCTATAATAGGATAAGTAAAGTTCCCATTGAACAAAGAACAATACAGCACAGGAACAGGCCCTTCGGCCCTCCAAGCCCGCGCCGCTCCCTGGTCCAAACTCGACCATTCTTTTGTATCCCTCCATTCCCACTCCGTTCATGTGGCTATCTGGATAAGTCTTAAACATTCCCAGTGTGTCTGCCTCCACCGCCTTGCCCGGCAGCGCATTCCAGACCCCCACCACCCTCTGTGTAAAATACGTCCTTCTGATATCCGTGTTAAACCTCTCCCCCGCCCCCCCCCTCACCTTGAACCTATGACCTCTCGTAAACGTCACCACCGACCTGAGAAAAAGCTTCCCACCGTTCACCCTATCTATGCCTTTCATAATTTTATACACCTCTATTAGGTCTCCCCTCATCCTCCGTCTTTCCAGTGAGAACAACCCCAGTTTACCCAATCTCTCCTCATAACTAAGCCCTTCCATACCAGGCAACATCCTAGTAAACCTCCTCTGCACTCTCTCTAAAGCCTCCACGTCCTTCTGGTAGTGTGGCGACCAGAACTGGGCACAGTATTCCAAATGCGGCCGAACCAACGTTCTATACAACTGCAACATCAGACCCCAACTTTTGTACTCTATGCCCCGTCCTATAAAGGCAAGCATGCCATATGTCTTATTCACTACCTTCTCCACCTGTGACGTCATCTTCAAGGATCTGTGGACTTGCACACCCAGGTCCCTCTGCGTATCTACACCCTTTATGGTTCTGCCATTTATCATATAGCTCCCCCCTACGTTAGTTCTACCAAAATGCATCACTTCGCATTTATCTGGATCGAACTCCATCTGCCATTTCTTTGCCCAAATTTCCAGCCTATCTATATCCTTCTGTAGCCTCTGACAATGTTCCTCACGATCTGCAAGTCCAGCCATTTTCGTGTCGTCCGCAAACTTACTGATCACCCCAGTTACACCTTCTTCCAGATCATTTATATGAATCACAAACAGCAGAGATCCCAATACAGAGCCCTGCGGAACACCACTAGTCACAGGCATCCAGTCGAAAAAAGACCCTTCCATTACCACCCTCTGTCTTCTGTGACCAAGCCAGTTCTCCACCCATCTGGCCACCTCCTCCTTTATCCCATGAGATCCAACCTTTTGCACCAACCTACCATGAGGGACTTTGTCAAACGCTTTACTAAAGTCCATATAGACGACATCCACGGCCCTTCCCTGGTCAACCATTCTAGTCACTTCTTCAAAAAACTCCACCAGGTTAGTGAGGCATGACCTCCCTCTCACAAAACCATGCTGACTATCGTTAATGAGTGTAACTATTCTATTGGTTTTGTTAAGATATATATCTATGTATAGTATACATAATCAATAAATATATATAAAGTGTGTGTATTCTCCCAGGTACTGGAACTCCACGGAAACAGCCACGTAAGACGCCATTGGTGCCGCGTAGCTTGGAGCCCCCAGTCCTTGAGCTGTCGCACAGTGCAAAGGTTCAGTTGGAGGAGCTGATGATGGTGGGAGACCTTCTAGAAGTATCCCTAGATGAGACTCAGCATATTTGGAGAATACTGCAAGCAACGCACCTTCCTGCTGAGGACAGATTTCTGCATATATTGGAGGTAACTTCTATAACCCATTTCCTGATCTCCTTTCTATCCTCTTGCCGAGGAAGGTAGGTAGTTCTTCTTCTTAGCACTGTGGAAATAGGTATTCTCTGGCCAAGCCCGTGAGAAGTCTGTTAATAACTGCGCTAGAAGCAAAAGCTGAAGGAATTGGGCTTCGATTCACCCAAGTCAAAAGAGCAAATTTCCTGATAACCTGAATAGAGTTCATAAGATTAACAGGAGAAGTTATTCATTATGGGAAGTTTCTCAATATCAGGAGATACCAGTTCAAAAGGAGGAAGGTTTTCCACCCACTGTGTGAAAGTAATGAAATAAGTTCTGAGGAATTGAAGAGCAAACAGAAGTATGAATGGGGTAAAGCGACAAGTGAGTTTGTGGAGTGCTTGGAAGATTTCACAGAATAGAATGGAATAATAGGATAGTTACAGTGTAGAAGGGGGCATGCAGTTAAACATATCCATGCTGGTTCTAGTTGCAGTTCCCAGCTTTTCCCCATACCCCTGCAATTTATTTCTCCTCAGATAACTATCCAATTCTCTTTGCAAGCTGCCTTTGAATCTGCCTCCACCACACTCTTGGGCAGTACATTCCAGATCCTAACCACCTGCTGCGTTTAAAAAAAAACTTTTCCTCATGTCACCATTGCTATATTTTTGCCAGTCCTCTTGTTCTCGATCCTTTCACTAATAGGGACAGTTTCTCTTCACCTACTCTGTCCAGGCCTCTTGTTTCGAATGCTTCAATCAAATCTCCTCTCAGCCTTCTCTCGCAGGAGAACAGCCGCAGCTCTTCTAATCTATCTCTGTAACTGAAATTCCTCATCCTGTGTTATTGAAATAAATGTGATTCAAAGTTTCATGGTGGCAGAATTTAATTTTCTTTCCTCTTTGGTAACTTGTGTATTTTAGGATGATGGCCCAGACGAGAAATCCATCAGAATTAAAGTCAAGGATCCTTCAGATAAAAAACGGAAACGAAAACTGGAAAAAACAGAATTGTTCTTGGGGGAGAGCAAGAAACTAAAGGAACTGAGAAAGTTTGACAAGCCCAAAAAGAAAAAGCTAAAACTGAACCCTGAAAAAATGAAAGAACAGAGCAAGCTAGGGAAGAAATTGGGTAAAGAGGAGAAAGAGAAGAAGAAAAAAGAGAGATCCAAAGAGAGTGCTGAGAAAATGCTAGAAAAGAAGAAAGAAAAGAAAGTGATTTTACCAGCTCGGGAGGATTGGTCTGCTGCAGAGGACTCAGAGGATGAAAATGCTGTTTGTGCTGCATTGAACTGTCAGCGGCCCTGTGGAGAAGAGGTTGGTTTACAGATGTAAAATTGTAGTTTAATCAGCAACAAGTCCTGGTCAGAGTCAGGAGCTATTCATATAACACCTCATTCTGCTCTTGGCTTAATTCTTTGCTCTAATACAGTGCTCTTTGTAATGGGCAATTTATCAAGTTCCTCCTGTGATATATATGTTGTTGGTCTGTTATTCATACATATCCCCTTTACAGTAAGTAGTCTCACAACACCAGGTTAAAGTCCAAGTCCAGGAGGAACAGCACGCGTCGCAGGGGATGCAAAACCAAATGCAGGAGCTGGAAGAAGAATGCAAGGCATTAAAGAGCGCAGTCGCAACTGCAAAACACTCGCAGCAGCAACGTCAGGGGGAGTTGGAGCAAATCCAGTCTGAGAAGTCTGAACAGAATTGTTCTTGGGGGAGAGCAAGAAACTAAAGGAACTGAGAAAGTTTGACAAGCCCAAAAAGAAAAAGCTAAAACTGAACCCTGAAAAAATGAAAGAACAGAGCAATTGGGTAAAGAGGATTTGGTAGCACGAGCTTTTGGAGTGTTGCACTTCATCACTCACCTGATGAAGGGGCAACGTTCCGAAAGCTCGTGCTACCAAATAAACCTGTTGGACTTTAGCCTGGTGTTGTGAGACTGCTTACTGTGCCTACCCCAGTCCAACGCCAGCAACTCCACATCATTATCCCCTTTACAGTTGTGAACAGGTTATTTGTTGTTCAAGTATCCTTCCGCTATTGGACTGTTGTACATTTAAGATCTAAGATAGGAGTCACGTTTTCACATCTGGCTACTTTGCCAAATTCACAAAGGTATCTTACCCCTTCTCAGTCCTGTACCCAGATCAACTCCCTATTCTCTGACCTTCATCCAATTCAGCAGATATATTCTTGCGCAGCCCCCACCCCAGTGCAGTTCATGCAAAAATACTCAGTTAATACTACAACTCTCCTTCCTTTTTTGTCTTCATTTTCCCCCTAACTGCCCCCTCTTCACTTGCTGACCCTGCCACCACCTTGTGCTGCTCCCAGCTTCCATCCCTTTCCCACTTGAATATACAAAATAGGAGCAGAAGTAGGCTATTCAGCACCTCAAGCTCACTCCACCATTCAATAAGATCATTGTTGATCTGCCTAGCCTGTCCAATCTGTTGATTGTGCCTACCCCCAATAACCTTTGATTTCCTTGCTCAACAGCAATAAATCTTTAAAATATTCAGGGACCCCACTTTCACTAACTTTTTGAGGCAGAGAGTTCCAAAGTGTCTCAACCTTCTGAGAGGAAACTTCCTTCCTTAAATAAGGAGACTAAACCTGCATGCAGTATTAGAGGTGTGCTCACACCAATGTCCTGTATAACGGAAGCATAGTAAGAAGTTTAACAACACCAGGTTAAAGTCCAACAGGTTTATTTGGTATAACCTGGTGTTGTTAAACTTCTTACTGTGTTTACCCCAGTCCAACGCCGGCATCTCCACATCATAACTGAAGCATTACATCATTAATTTCATGTTCAGTCCTCTCATAATAAAGGATAGCATTCCATTAGCCTTCTTGATTACATGCTGTACCTGCAGACTTAAGTTTTGTGATTCATTCCCAAGAGTACCTAGATCCCTCTGCATATCTGAATTCCGCAATCATTCTCAGTTTAAATAAAGAAAATTCTACTTTCTTATTCTTCCTGCCAAAATTAAAAACTTTCTCACATTATACTCCATCTGCCAGATGTTTCCTACTCACTTAACCCATCTATATCCATCTGCAAACTCACTATGTCTTTGCAACATGCTTTCTGACCTATCTTTGTCATCTGCAAAGTTACCTACCATGCTTTCAGTCCCCTCGTCAAAGTCACTGATATAAATTGTGGAAAGTTGAGGTCCCAGCACAGACGCCTGTGGAATTCCACTCATCACATCCTGCCAATAAGACAAAGACTCATTTATGTGTACTCTCCATTTTTTGCCAGCTAATCTTCAATCCAGGCTAATATGTTACCCCCATACCATGAGCTTTTATTTTCTGTAATCGCCTTTGTTGTGGCACCTTTATCAAATAATTTCTGAAAATCCAAGAACAGTACATCAATAGGTTAACCTCTATCCACAGCACATGTTACTCCTTTAAAGAACTCCAACAAATGAACGCTAACACATCTTCTGACTCATTAATCACCTCTTAAGAACCAGGATGAAGTCCATCAGGACCCAGATACTTGTTAGCACATAGCTCCATCAGTTTGCCTAGTGGTTGTAATTTCACCAAGTTCCTGTCTCCTGGAGAGAGAGGAACTTGATGAAATTACAATTTATATCAGTGACTTTGATGAGGGAACTGAAAAGGCATGGTAGGTAACTTTGCAGATTGCAAAGATAGGTATGTTGCAAAGAAGACATAGTGAGTTTGCAGATGGATATAGATAGGGTTGAGTGAGTAGGCAAACACCTAGCAGATGGAGTATAATTGGGAAAGTGTGAAGTTTTTAATTTTGGCAGGAAGAATAAGAAAGTAGAATTTTTTTTATTTAAACTGAAAATGATTGCAGAATTTCGAGGTGCAGAGGGATCTAGGTACTCTTGGGAATGAGTCACAAAACGTTAGTCTACAGTGATTTCTGAATTTTTTTGTATCATTTACAGTTTAGACAGAGGCAAAATATTTATTCATTTTATCCACCTTAGAATCTCTACTGTGCAGAATGCACATCGAGTCTGTATCGGTTCTCCAAAAGAGCATTTTACCCAGGCCCACCTCCCTGCCCTATCCGCATAACCCCGAGTATTTACCATGGCTAATCCACCTAACCTATACCTGTTTGGACACTGGGGAATTTAGCATGGCCAGTCCACACAACCTGCACATCATTGGACTATGGGAGGAAACCGGAGCACCCAGAGGAAACCCACACACACATGGGGAATGTGCAAACTCCACACAGTCACCCAAGGCCAGAGTCGAATTTGAGCCCCTGGTGCTGAGAGGCAGCAGCGCTAACTGCTGTGCCACCATGCTGCCCCTAATCCTTATTAGATACAATTAATTCCCTATTCTCACTCTCTCAAGGGCCAACACGCACGTTACTTACTCATTTCCTTTTAAATACCTGTATAAAATCTTGCTAACCGTTTTTACATTTCTAGCTATTTTTCCCTTGTACTCTAATTTCTCTCTCCCAGGGCTCTGTACTGGGACCTCTGCTATTTGTGATATATATAAATGATTTGGAAGAAGGTGTAACTGGTGTAATCAGCAAGTTTGCGGATGACACGAAGATGGCTGGACTTGCGGATAGCGAAGAGCATTGTCGGGCAATACAGCAGGATATAGATAGGCTGGAAAATTGGGCGGAGAGGTGGCAGATGGAGTTTAATCCGGATAAATGCGAAGTGATGCATTTTGGGAGAAATAATGTAGGGAGGAGTTATACAATAAATGGCAGAGTCATCAGGAGTATAGAAACACAGAGGGACCTAGGTGTGCAAGTCCAGAAATCCTTGAAGGTGGCAACACAGGTGGAGAAGGTGGTGAAGAAGGCATATGGTATGCTTGCCTTTATAGGACGGGGTATAGAGTATAAAAGCTGGAGTCTGATGATGCAGCTGTATAGAACGCTGGTTAGGCCACATTTGGAGTACTGCGTCCAGTTCTGGTCGCCGCACTACCAGAAGGACGTGGAGGCGTTAGAGAGAGTGCAGAGAAGGTTTACCAGGATGTTGCCTGGTATGGAGGGTCTTAGCTATGAGGAGAGATTGGGTAAACTGGGGTTGTTCTCCTTGGAAAGACGGAGAATGAGGGGAGATCTAATAGAGGTATACAAGATTATGAAGGGTATAGATAGGGTGAACAGTGGGAAGCTTTTTCCCAGGTCAGAGGTGACGATCACGAGGGGTCACGGGCTCAAGCTGAGAGGGGCGAAGAATAACTCAGACATCAGAGGGACGATTTTTACACAGAGGGTGGTGGGGGCCTGGAATGCGCTGCCAAGTAGGGTGGTGGAGGCAGGCACGCTGACATCGTTTAAGACTTACCTGGATAGTCACATGAGCAGCCTGGGAATGGAGGGATACAAACGATTGTTCTAGTTGGACCAAGGAGCGGCACAGGCTTGGAGGGCCGAAGGGCCTGTTTCCTGTGCTGTACTGTTCTTTGTTCTTTGTTAGTTCAAATAGTGCTACTCTAAGAAACTATCTCAAAAGCATTCTATTGGCATCCATTACTTCCTTATGTCAGCTCCCATCTGACTTCTTCTGCTAATACTGCAATCAGAACCTCCCATCAATGTGAGAATCCCAATCCCTCTCAGTCGAAGGAGCATTGAGAAATGCCTGGATCATTCTGAACTGAATGGTATAGGCAAACACACAGACCTAGCCCAGACCCATGACAATCCCAATGTTCGTTGACGTATATGATGAAGGTGATCATAGAACCATGCAGCGCAGAAGAGGCCCTTTGGCCTACTGAGTCTGCACCGACATATTCAGAACTCCTCCCTAATTCCATCTGCCAACACTTGGCCCAGAGACCTGAATGTTATGATGTGCCAAGTGCTCATCCAGATACTTTTAAAGGATGTGAGGC
The DNA here is from genome assembly GCF_964213995.1 of Mustelus asterias. NCBI lineage: Eukaryota > Metazoa > Chordata > Chondrichthyes > Carcharhiniformes > Triakidae > Mustelus > Mustelus asterias. The sequence continues at coordinate 67,525,347 of NC_135809.1, read as the reverse complement.
AACCCGCCTCTACCACTCTCCCAGGCAGCACATATCAGACTGTCACCACCCTCTGGGTGAAAAGGTTTTTCTTCACATCCTGCCCCTCACCATGAACCTATGTCCCCTCGTGACTGACCCTTCAACTAAGGGGAACAATTGCTCCTTATCCACTCTGTCCATAAGTCTCATAATCTTGTACACCTTGATTAGGTCAGCCCTCAGTCTTCTCTGCTGCAACAAAAACAACCCAAGCCTACTCAACCTCTCTTCATAACTTAAATGTTCCATCCCAGGCAGCATCCTAGTGAATCTCCTCTGCATCCCCTCCAGTGCAATCACGTCCTTCCTATAATGTGGCGAAGCGAACTACACACAGTACTCTAGCTGTAGCCTCACGAAAGTTCTATACAACTCCAACATGAATTTCCTGCTTTTGCAAATCTATGCCTCGGTTGATAAAGGCAAGTGTCACAAATGCCATTTTCACCACCCTACTAACATGCCCTTCTGCCTTCAGAGATCCGTGGACGAACACGCCAAGATCCCTTTGTTGCACAGAACTTCCGAGTGTCCTGCCATTCACGGAGTACTTTCTTGTCAAATTAGTTCTTCCAAAGTGTATCACCTCACACTTTTCAGGGTTAAATTCCATCTGCCACTTTTCTGCCCATTTGACCATTCCGCTGCATCTTCTTGTAGCCCAAGACATTCCGCCTCACTGTTAACCACCCGTCCAATCTTTGTGTCATCCGCAAACTTACTGATCCTAACCCCCACATAGTCATCAATGTCATTTATATAAATGATGAATGAATGGGGACCTAACACAGATCCCTGTGGTACGCCTCTGGACACTGGCTTCCAGTCACTAAAGCAGCCTTTAGTGACTGTCATCATCCTCTGTCTCCTACAACTGAGCCAATTTTGAATTAACTTTATCAAATTACCCTGTATTCCCATGTGAATTTACCTTCTTTACAAGTCTCCAATGTGGGACCTTGTCAAAAGCTTTGCTGAAATCCACATAAACTACATCGACTGTACTACCCTCGTCTACACACCTGATCCCCTCCTCAAAGAAATCAATTCAATTTGTTAGGCATGATCTCCCTTTGACGAAGCCATGCTGACTATCCCAGATCGAGCTGGTGGTGCATCAGACTTGTGATTTTTTTGTTTAAAAACTTGGTTATTTTCAAACTTAAATTTAAAAGTTCCATTTGGGCTGTGAGAGTAAGTTTGATCTGCAGTGAGTCTGTTGCTTTTACCCGTTGCATCCTGTGCAATGTCATTTTTAAGTACTGTGAATGCTGGAAACTGAAGTATAAACAAAAAATGCTGGCAATACTCAGCCGAAGTTCTAGTAAAAAATCACAGACACGAAATATTCAGTTTGTTTCTCACAGATGCTGCGTGACTTGCTGAGTACTTCCAGTATTTTCTGTTTATATTTGTAGTTTTTAAACAGTCTACCTTGACTACATTCCTGTAGTGGCTCTGTTTTCTCTTGAAATTAATGTAAAATCCAATGTTGGCATTGAGTGGTAAGGTATATATTTTGCAAATAACCGTATTTACTGGGTTTGTGTGCTGCAGGTTGACTGGGTGCAGTGTGATGGCGGCTGTGATGAATGGTTCCACCAGGTCTGTGTGGGTGTCTCTTCTGAAATGGCAGAGAATGAGGATTACATCTGTACTGCATGCACCAGGCAAGTGGCTCCTGACGTCAGAGCAACTGGGCAAGAGCTGCCTGGAATGTACACTGCCACATCTTTCTTGGAGGATTCAAAGGACAGCAGCTAGTCCCAAGTTACTGACTTTCATGGAAGTATTGTCAAGTTATTTGCTTTAAAGAGGACCATGGTCATAACTGATGTGCAAAGCACTCTGCCAACAATGCCACGCACCCACATTTTGAAGGACCGGTGTGAAGAATATGGTTAAGAATAATGTTGAGAAAAAAGTAAAGTTCAAGACAATTGTGTGCTCCAGTGTGTTAAAAGTAACCCCCTCATGTTTAGTGGAGATGGAGTAGTGGCTGGGGGTAATTGCAACAAGGATAGCTGTGGAGGAGAGGCAGTTTGGATACCGGCGGACCAATAAGGACCTGGTAGAGGAGCTTGAGGAGAAGAAGTAATGCAGATTAAAAGGGAGCTGGGTGGAGGTAGTGGTGGATAGGAAACCAAGATCAGGATGGTTAAGTGGAGAGGGAGTGCTAGTTTTCACAATACATCACCCTCAGAGACACACAAGCAGTTCAGATCTTTAGCAAAAGGGCAAGAATGTCATTACTTTTAAAAGTTAAGTATTTAATCTTTCACGCCTTCTTTTAAAGTAATTTTAATTATATTGAAACCTGTTTAGTCAGTTTGAAATTGGACTTTTTTAAGCACCTTTAGCATATTTTGATGAGCTTTACAGCTGGCCCTTTGTTTATAATATAGGGTGTGTCACAGTCAGGTGTTGACAGTTTTTAACCAAGTGTTAATGTCTTTCCTGCACCATCTGGATAAAACAAGTTGCAAGTCCCCTGCTGCAGATATATTTTCAGATGTTGTATTTGTACAGAGCTCCCTCGTTGAGCAATGATACCTCAAAATGTGCACACATGAGTCACATTTAATGGAGTGCATGCACCAATTATGCCTTGGGACCCAGCTAAACTAACGGGAACAAACACATTCTTCCTAGGTGCCCAGTAATTTTATGTATTTATGCAGGTTTTGCTGTAAGATACTAGGTTGTTTAGACTTTTTTGCAGAAGTTTCTTGTTTTATTTATCTTTTGTTGTTTTTCTAAACTTGTTTGAGAGGTGGAGAATCCTTTTTTTGTCCCTGTAATATGTATCAGGGTGTAATGCCTTTACCTGTGTCTGAGAAGAAAAATGCTTGTTGCAAGTTACACACAGAATACAGCAGTCCTAACAACTGGTGAGTTTCCTATTTTTTTTGTGGAATGTATTTGCATGTGCACTGAAATAGAATGTACATCACACTTGAACCCTTCAGTCAAACGTATTTGTAAAGCAACAACGCACACACTGACACAGAGACTATAGCTCTTAGATTTAGAATTTCTTCCCTGTAATTACTTCCTATGCGAGTTTTCCCCTTTGTTCTGTTGGAACTGATACATTTGATATGCTCCTTGTCTTGATTCCAAGCGCTGCCAACCTGCCCACTTTGCAATCTCTCATTGATTTATCAGTTCCTTCAGGCCCATTAAATTTTACTGCATCCAGCAAGCATAGCATGAAAGGTATGAAGGAATAGAAAATCAAAATACTGCACATGCTTGAAATATGAAATAAAAGGAGAAAATGCTGGACCTCTCCACATCAGACAGCATCTGGGGAGAGAGAAACAGACACTACTGACACGGCTGAATTCAGGGAATGCAAAAGCTGGCATGATTGCATTTGGCAAACGCACAGTGGCGACCCTATCATGTTCAATGAACACAGAGTTTTAAACAAAGCTGAGCTCAGAGAGAACATAATGCATACATATTGATTTCAGACAACAGATGGTGCTAAATGCTTCAGTTCAGCCCACAGCTTGAACTCCATATCAGAACCATCCTCTTGATTTCTGCCATGATTTTCTTCCCATGGTGCATGTACAAAATGTTTTTGTACTTTTGTAAAATTAGTAGGATATGAAACTTTTTCTAACAAAGTGGATTGAATTTTTTGACATTTCATAATCGCGCTATTAGAGGAAAGAAAAGGGTTTAGTACTTTTTGGACATTGTTGGCTGTTTCAGTGGGGACCAGAAAAGAAATTCTAATGCCCAGTTATTAACAGAAAGAATTACACCATGAGAGTTCATATTTTAAACAAAAACTTCCACTGTACTGATTGTGACGATACTGGGCTTCACTGCATTCTTTTTCGTGACTCCAAATCAGAACTAGTTTACAGATTCTCTTTTTGCCTGTCTTAAAGCTGCTCCAAAGCTGACTTCATCTGCCTGTTTCTTGGAGATATCGCACAGGAAAAAACAAATAAATATCCCCCTGCATTCTTTCCTCACAGTAAAGCAGCATGTCTGGATTGTCTTGTTTCTCAAAGCCAGATTTTCCATTTATCTTGCATTTCATAGAATCTACAGTGCAGAAGGAGGCCATTTGGCCCATCAAGCTTGCACTGACATCAATCCCACCCAGATCCCATCCCCACAACCCCACATATTTACTCTCCTAATCCCCCTGTCACTAAGGGACAATTTACCATGGCCAATCAATCTAGCCCGCACATCTTTGGACTGTGGGAGGAAACTGGAACACCCAAAGGAAACCCACGCAGACACAGGGAGAACGTGCAGACTCCACACAGTCACCCAAAGCCAGAATTGAACTTGAGTCCCTGGTGCTGTGAGGCAGCAGCGTTAACCACTCTGCCACCATGCAGCCACATTTAAAAATTCAATTCCCAAAACTAACAGGCATAAAACATGTGAATTGTAAAATTAGATATTTGTATGTAGTAGTGAAGAACATGAAAATCTTACGAAAGGACTCTTTGGACATTCATGACATGCATGACAAAAGATTTTTTAAATGAAGTATGCAGTTTTTGCAAGAAAGTTAAGACTTCAAGAATGACGTGAAATGTTGGAAATACATAAAAATAGATTATCATGAAAAAACATAACATAAGTGACAGAAGCAATTTTTTGCACTTTCATAAAACATTCCAGCACTTTAAGTTTCAAAAGCAACTTACGTTTTTTCCACCTTATATTTGATTTTATCACATGTATTAGTATACTGTGAAAAATATTGTTTCTTGCACGCTATACAGACATGACATATCGTTCATCCATTACATAGGGGAGAAGGAAAGGAGAAGGTGCAGAATGTAGTATTATAGTCATAGTTAAGGTGTAGAAAAAGATCAACTTAATATAGAACATAGAACAGTACAGCACAGAACAAGCCCTTCGGCCCACGATGTTGTGCCAAGCTTTATCTGAAACCAAGATCAAGCTATCCCACTCCCTATCATCCTGGTGTGCTCCATGTGCCTATCCAATAACCGCTTAAATGTTCCTAAAGTGTCTGACTCCACTATCATTGCAGGCAGTCCATTCCACACCCCAACCACTCTCTGCGTAAAGAACCTACCTCTGATATCCTTCCTATATCTCCCACCACGAACCCTATAGTTATGCCCCCTTGTAATAGCTCCATCCACCCGAGGAAATAGTCTTTCAACGTTCACTCTATCTATCCCCTTCATCATTTTATAAACCTCTATTAAGTCTCCCCTCAGCCTCCTCCGCTCCAGAGAGAACAGCCCTAGCTCCCTCAACCTTTCCTCCATAAGACCTACCCTCCAAACCAGGCAGCATCCTGGTAAATCTCCTTTGCACTCTTTCCAGCGCTTCCACATCCTTCTTATAGTGAGGTGACCAGAACTGCACACAATATTCCAAATGTGGTCTCACCAAGGTCCTGTACAGTTGCAGCATAACCCCACGGCTCTTAAACTCCAACCCCCTGTTAATAAAAGCTAACACACTATAGGCCTTCTTCACAGCTCTATCCACTTGAGTGGCAACCTTTAGAGATCTGTGGATATGGACCCCAAGATCTCTCTGTTCCTCCACAGTCTTCAGAACCCTACCTTTGACCCTGTAATCCACATTTAAATTAGTCCTACCAAAATGAATCACCTCACATTTATCAGGGTTAAACTCCATTTGCCATTTTTCAGCCCAGCTTTGCATCCTATCTATGTCTCTTTGTAGCCTACAACAGCCCTCCACCTCATCCACTATTCCACCAATCTTGGTGTCATCAGCAAATTTACTGATCCACCCTTCAGCCCCCTCCTCTAAGTCATTAATAAAAATCACAAAGAGCAGAGGACCAAGCACTGATCCCTGTGGCACTCCGCTAGCAACCTGCCTCCAGTCCGAAAATTTTTCATCCACCACCACCCTCTGTCTTCGATCAGACAGCCAGTTACCTATCCAATCGGCCAACTTTCCCTCTATCCCACACCTCCTTACTTTCATCGTAAGCCGACCATGGGGGACCTTATCAAATGATAAGGTAGGTCTATTCAAAAATCTGATGGCAGCAGGGAAGAAGCAGTTCTCGAGTCGGTTGGTACATGATCTCAGACTTTTGTATCTTTTTCCCGATGGATGAAGGTAAAGAGAATGTCAAGGCTGTGTGAGGTCCTTGATTATGCTGGCTGCTTTTCCGAGGCAGCGGGAAGTGTAGACAGAGTCAATGGATGGGAGGCTGGTTTATGTGATGGACTGGGCTATGTTCACAACCCTTTGTAGTTTCTTGTGGTCTTGGTTAGAGCAGGAGTCATACCAAGCTGTGATGCATCCAGAGTGGTTTCTATGGTGCATCTGTTAAAACATTAGTGAGAGTCGTAGCAGACATGCCGAATTTCCTTAGCCTCCTGAGAAAGTAGAGGCATGGTGGGCTTTCTTAACTAGCGTCGGCGTGATCTGGACACCTAGAAACTTGAAGCTCTCATCCGCCTCATAGAAACAGCAGTACAAAAAGAGAGTTCTTAGAGAGATGAACACTTTGTACAAGAAAATCAAAACTTCCCAGAAATAACTTATAAAAATAGTAGTACATCGTAAAAAAACATGTTTAACTCAGTGAGATTAGCTGTTTTTGGAAGAAAACCCAAACTTTTCCAAAACCATTAAATTTTCTGGGACATTAAGAAAAATAGTGGTACATCACGTAACCTTTTGCAAGAAAATTAAAGAATCACACCATATCCGATCTTCCCAGCCACATTTTCTGGGCGTGAATCGCTTTGTGTCCAAAATAGTACGATGCTCATTAGCATGCATTTGAATGGATTTCAATATCATTAGCGAGTTTGGCATGCATGTTTCCCTGCTCCCAAATGTTTCTCACCTCATCAGCAAGACATCACGCTGGTGGGAATCACTACTGCTCGATAAAAGTGTGGATCCCGCAGTGACGAATGTGAATGAGGAGGTGAGTACTACTGACCACCAACCTCCAGGATGTTGGGGGGGGTAGGTAAAGGGGGGGGTAGGTAAAGGGGGTCTCAGCCGCTGCCATGGTGCGGGGTCTTGCATGGGTACTGGGGTTTGGGAGTGGCTCGTGCCAGTTTGGGGTCCTTGCGTTGGGAGTTGCCGCTGGCTTGGGGCTTGTTGCATGCATTTCTCCTGCACGCTGACAAGGGATGTCACATGCAATCGAGGCCCAAACCCACGAATATCACACTGGTTATCCTGCCATCCGTCTGCTGGACAGGCTCGGAAGTTTATTACGGGCATTCCTTCACAGGCTCCACTAACAGTAGCAAGAACCAGGTCTGGCAACTGTTGCCCCAAGCAAGGGAGCTCTGCAGGTGTTAACACGGCTCCTCACACTGCATGGACTCTGTAGTGCTGCCCTTGATGGGAACCCATCTCACAAGGGTGCTTCTCCATCCTCTAAACTACAAGCCATTCTTGGAAGCCACAGACATCCAGATGGGCGCTCGCAGGTTTATGCTTCCAATGGGGACCCCCTCACAGCCACCATATGCTCTCTGTGCCTGCCATGGTGAGAATGTGGCAATGATTGGCAACCCGTTGAGGTGGAGCATGGCACCAGGGATAGTGTCGAGTTGCCAGAGTCAGAACACATGGGGGTCGCAGGTTGCTGGGAGGAAGTGCAGGGCCCGGCTTGAATAATCTTACGGACTCTCTCGCTCGCTTTCGCGCTCGCTCTCTCTCTCTCTCTGTCATCCCCGCTGCCCCCCCCCCCCCCGGAGCAAATATGGATTTCGATTTGCAGCCAATAGTCCTGGCAGGCATTCATATGGCTGCTGAGGAGGAAGGAGACATTTGCCTATTGAGGCCAGGCCAGAGACCACATAAGGGGGCCACCATTCAGGGCAAGGACGCAGCTGCGATGGAGACCCAGAGTACAGGACCTGCGTGTCCTTCGATGGGCTTCCAGACACCTTGTGCCACCTTGGGCTCTGGCTCATGGGCCTGCATCTCGTGGTGTGGGGACACCTGCTCCTGGTGGTAGTGGCAGTCATGGCGACCCTCAACTTTTATGCCACCTGGTCCTTCCAGGCTTCCAGCGGGGATCTCTGTATCTCCCAGTCAGCTGTGAATAAGTGCGTCTGTAAGGTGACGAAAGCCCTGTATGCCTGAGCAGGCTACTACATTAATTTTGACATGGGCCAGGCCCAACAGGAAGCCCGGGCTGCGGGCTTTGTCATCATTGCATGCCCCACGTGTAGGAGGCTAGATGGAACACACATCACCCTGTGGCCCATATGATCGAGCACAGCGCTTCATTAACAGAAAGTGGTTTCACTCCCTGAACATACTGATGGTCTGTGACCACCGCCTTAACTTTATGCACATGTGTGCATAAAGTTAACTCCTTTGGAGTTTCAACAACCCAACCTCTTTGAGGACCAGCCCAGGCTACTGGGATAGCTCATGGGGACAAGGGCTATCGGCCGATGAAAGCAGCGTTCCAGTACCAAGTTCTGGTATCAATGCCCACACTGCCACCTGGCCTGTCATCAAGCGATGCATCAGGGTCCTAAAGATGCGATTCTGCTGCCTGGATTGCTCTGGCAGTGCCCTCCAGTACATCTCGAAGGGCCTCCCGTGTCGTGCTGTGTGCTCCATAACCTGGCACAGCAATGGGAAGACATACTGGAGGAGGGGAACCAGATGCATGCCCATGTGAACGAGTAGGGGGCCCAGGAAGAGGAGCTGGAGGATGGAGAACAGGCAGTGGCAAGGGTGGCCCTAATCACCTCCAGGTCTCCCAATAGGAGGCGTGGTGTCCACCAGCTCCAAGCCCCTACAGTGTGCTGTAAAGCGAATCATCATCACGTGACTTGCTATGTGGCACACTGACACTGTCCAGTGCAACACATATCTGATTCTGACAGCACACTGGCGTCTGGGCCCACGATGTGGGGTGCTATAACATTTAATAGTGATTGCCTACAGTGCATATCGCCCTAACCCTAACTAGTGCATGCCTTCACCCGTGCTCTCTCAGACCTCAGACTTCTTAATCTTTTATGGCCTACCGTGTCGTCCAGGTGACCACGTTTCCCCCCCCCCCCCCCCCCTCCCCAGATGCACATCAGAGGTGGAAGTGCTTAGCTCTGCTCCATCCTCCATGGTCTGTGATGCCCTGGGCAGGCATCCCCTGGAAGCCGAAACATAGAGAGCTTCGGATGACACTAATATAGCCATACCACTCTGTTCACCCCGTTGCCTGTGAGACGCACCATTGTCAGGAAGGGAGGATTTGGAAGGCCTAGTGGCATGGAGTCTCCCGGGTGGAAGGTATGCACTAGCCCTTCCTCCTCCACTGTGGTATCTGTGGACCCTGAATCACTCCATGGAATGGCAGAGCAGCTGAAGTGAGCTCCAGAAGCTTCGGTGTCACCTGGCCCTGCCAGTCCTGAAGGCCCAACTGTGTTCGCCCCACAGCGTACGAGCCCGCAGCAATCACCCTCTGAGACTGGGCCAAGCTCTCAAAGCCCGCAGCCAAGGTCCTTTGAGACTGGGCCATGCTTTGGACTCTGCCACCCATGGTAACCATTTCCTGCCCAAGGTTTTCCAGTGCGGAAGCCACCCTTGCAGTGTTGGTCTGGGTGCTACGTAATGCCAGCAGCACCTCCTGCATCTGAAGGCTGTGGGACTGCACTAAACAGCCTTGCAGTTGCTGGAATGTTGCTGATAGGCTCTCCTGCAGTCCCCGCCTTTGGGAGAACTGACCCCAACAGCTTGGCACCTGGCTGGGGGCCAGTTGTGTCCTTGGCTCTGGCAGATCTCTGGCTGCACAAGCACTCAGACATTCCCACTTCCACCTTATGTGCATCTATGACAGTTGTGCACACCAGACAGTGACCCAGAAAGAAGCTTCGCTACTAACATGTCCCACTGAGGTAATTGTATCTGTGTTGGTGGATGCTGCGGTTGATGCTTTCCACAGATGTTTCCTCAGTGCTTTCCATCGAGGCATCGTGGGTTTGGGGGGAGCGGGGTGACGACCCAAGAGGCCGGTCTCATCGGGGTCATTTGCTTCAAAAAAGAACACACAGTTCAGTGTAATGAAGGGACAAGTATCTGGCCAGATTGCAACTTACTTGAGATGGGTCATATGAATTAGGGTTTTATGACTCCTCACTTCCATGGCGAACCCTGACCTGCCTGTCCGTCATGGTTCAAATTCATCCTTCCCCAAGATTTCCACTGCGTGCTCCTCAAAGGGAGTGAGGAAACGCAACTCAGGAACCCCAATTCTGGTCTTCTGCTCCGGCGATTATGGGGCATCTTCCTGCAGGGACAGAAGGGGGGGATTGAAAGCCTGATGGCTGGAAGGTGTCAGGGTGAGGTATGTACGTGCCATGCTGTAGCAGGCAGGGGTTGTGAAGGGGGATGCCAGAGGGGTTGATGGCAAGTGCTAGGGGGGGTCGAGTGCTTGTGGAGTGTCAGGGTGGCTCGGCATGCGTGATGGGTGGAGCTGATGGCAGGATGGGATGGACACTTAGTGCTGCCTGAAAGATAATTTCCGCTGCCACAGCTTCCCAGGCCTTGTTGGTGGCCTGATCCCTGCATCATCACCTGTCCCGGGGGAAGAAAATGGCCCTCCTGTCCTCAATGGTATTCAGCAGACAGCCTAGCTCTCCTTCTGTGACCTTGGTGCTGCTCTTCAAGTTGCCACCTTCCTGGTGTGACTGAGTCCATCGTTAGTGCTTATATGCAACTCCCCCTTGTTAACGGCATACAACTGCAGCCATTTTGGGCAAGTCAAGCGTCTGGAAGGTCCATTCCAGTGAGAATCACATCAAAGCTCTTTCATTGCGCTGTGTTGTGAGATTGCTGTGCACGGCCTGCCGAAGAAACCGGCGCGATTAACACCAGTTTTCAGACTTTTATGACACTTCAAATTTTTTGGGAAGATCACTCCACATATGTCAAAAAAGTCAGTTTACCTTAGAAATGCACATTTTGCAACTAATGTACTTTTTTCAATGTTACTTAGTTTTGCACAAAGTGTTGATTCATCACAAAAAGGGATTTTAGCTAACGGCATAGTGACACAGTGGTTAGCACTGCTGCCTCACAGTGCCAGGGACTTGGGGTTGATGCCTGGCTTGGATCACTGTCTGTGTAGAGTCTATACATTCTCCCCATGTCTGTGTGGGTTTCCTCCGGGAGCTCAGGCTTCCTCCCACAGTCTGAAAGACATGCTGATTAGGTGAATTGGCCGTGCTAAATTCTCCCTCAGTGTTACTGAACGGGTGTCAGAGTGTGGTGACTAGGGATTTTCACAGTAACCTCATTGCAGTGTAAAGTAAGCCGACATGTGACACTAATAAATAAACTTATATAAAAAAAGCAATTTGCAAGAAAATAACTTTTCAAAATTACTCAAATTTTTAGGAGGCATTATAAAAACATCACAGAAAGAAACGTGTTTAGTCAGCACTTATCATAGAATCCCTACAGTGCACGAAGAGGCCATTGAGCTCATCAAGCCTGCACCAACATCAACCCCACCCAGGCCCTATCCCCATAACCCCACACATTTACCCTGCTAATCTTCCTGACACTAAGGGGCAATTTAGCATCGTCAGTCAACCTAACCAGCACATTTTTGGACTGTGGGAGGAAACCAGAGCACCTGGGCGAAACCCACACAGACTCAGGGAGAGCGTGCAAACTCCATACACACAGTCGCCTGAGGCCAGAATTGAATCCCGAACAAGAAGCACTTGTTCCAAGAAAATCAAGATTTTTTTTAAGAAGTCACTGTTTTGGGGACATTCATAAAAATGGTAGTCCATCAGAAAATATAGTGAACTCCAAGAGTTAAGCAAACTCTTGTGAAACATAATTTTTTTTAACAAATAACTCAAGTCCGTTAGATACAAGTAAAAACAGTAGTAAATCTGTGAGAAAAGCACTTCCAAGTAAATTGAAGCAATAAATAAATTACTCCGTTTTGGCGGTGGGGAGGCAGTCAGAAAAGTAGCTTTGTGTCACAAAAAAATTCAGACAAAGTGCAGTAACAACTCAGCAGGTCAGGCAGTATATGTGGAGAGAGAAACAGCTGACGTTTTGAATCTGTTTTGATCCTGAAGCAACGCCTGAAGTTTTGGTACAATCAGCTTAGAAACCAGTCACTTTTTTCTTTAAGTTTGCAATCCCAAGTTTTGCTTTGATTTATTGTCACATGTATTGGGATATAGTGAAAAGTATTGTTTCTTGCGCACTATACAGACAAAGCACACACAGAGTACATAGGGGAAAAGGAGAGGGTCTAGAATATACAATATATATGTACTTATTCTGAGAATATAACCACAAAGTTCCATGGATGTTGAACAAACAAACTTTACTTGTCTGACTTTGTATGTTAAAATGTTAACCTGATGTAACATTCTGAATCAATATAATAATTAACAGGCAAACTGTGGTCAAACACACCATACAATAAATGGCAGATGCAATCAAGACAAGATCCTATGGATTTTTGAGCAACCTACCCAGACGCAGGCATCCACCATGAGGTACTCAAATCTCATTTAAACCATCATGGTCAAGTACTGAAAAAGTCATTTTTTTGTGTTTCTCAAAATGGACAGTTGCTGAGCTGACAAGATGTCTCCAGCTAGTCACATGCTGCCTTCTGGAAGTTTCTAAGTGACAAAGGCTAATGCTTCAAACATTAGGAATGTAACACCCGTGCCCAAGCATAAACATTCCAACCCAGCTAACACAATGGGCCCGCGCCAGCCAACTTCAAAGGCAAACTTGGATTTCCAGAAGGCCTTTGATAAGGTGCCACACAGGATGCTGCTGTGTAAGGTAAGAACCCACGGTGTTAGAGGCAAAGTACTAACATGGATAGAAGATTGACTGATTGGCAGTAGACAGAGAGTGGGGGATAAAAGGGTATTTTTCAGTAAGACAGCTGGTGACTAGTGGAGTTCCGCTGGGGTCAGTGTTGGGATCGCAACATTTGATCACAACATTTCACCTTATACATTAATTATCTAGATGAAGGAACTGAGGATATTGTGGCTAAGTTTGCAGATGAGATGGAAGGGACAGGTAGTTTTGAGGAGGCGGCCTTTTAAAGGGACAATGCAATGCTTTTTTTTTTACAGACACCAAGTTCGCAACATAAGGGGATCAAAGTTTACAGGGAAAAGGCAGGAGAGTGGGAATGAGAAACTTATCAGTCATAATTGAATGGCAGAGCAGACTCGGGCTGAATGGCCTAATGCTGCTCCTATATCTTATGGTTTTATGGTGTAAACCTTTGCAGGTCTTAATCACCCATAATGGCTTAAGCTGGTTCTAATGCATTGGTTTTGACGAGGGCTTCATTGAGTTAACCCAAAACCAGTGTCCCCAAAAACAAAAAGAAATCTTGACTCCAATTAGACAGCTCTTGAGGAAGTATGTTACATAAACCCACTCATTGCGCGCCCCACAAGCTGCACTGTTATCTTGTTTGGTGAAACTGAAATCCAGCAATTACTGTTTGACCTCCAACGTGAACAGAACTCTAGGCATCATCCTGTGCTGTATACCATGAAGCCAGTGGCAGCAGGAAGAACTCTAACCCTCATCAAATCTGCCAAATGCTGGAACTTTGGAACTTGTACCTCCAGACTAACTCACTGTGCATGCCTTTCTCACATCGTGGAAGTCTTACTCTGGAAAGACAGAATCACACTACAACAACCAGCCACCCCTCAGAAGGACCGTTCCAATTAGACTTCTAATTTTGGACATATGACACACAAAGCCCTAACTTATATTTTTGTTTGTGTGTGTCCGACCCAGTTGGGGTTGCTGTACAAATTATTGTTAGAGGTGTCGACCACTCCAACATTAAGGAATAGGGACAAAACGCTACCATTTCGGAGAGTCCCTACAATGCAGAAGGAGGCCATTTGACCATTGAGTCTGCACCGACTCTCTGAAAGAACATCTTACCCAAGCACACCCCACCCTGCATTCTGGACAGAATTTTACCATCTCACTCAGTGATGATTTCAGTCAGGCAAATGAGGTTGGCCTGCTAGAATATGAACCAACAAAAGATGTCCCTGATTGAGTCCTAATTGATGGCCCAATCAGGGACCCTCATGTTCTATATTTAAAGCAGGTGTGTCAGGTTCTCTGGCTGCTGAAGCAGGGAGCTTAAGTGAGAGCACTGAGTTGTATGTTCTGGTAAGATCTGGTGGGAGTGTGCTAGCAGTCTATTTGCAGTTCCATTAGTCATCATCATTACTTAGGGGAAAAGGACTACTGTCTCTCTCCAACAACTGAGCAGGGTTCAGCCCCGGAAAGTGTAACCCTAGAAGGTGCAGCCCCAGCAGGTGCAACTTCGGAAGATCTGGCCCAGAGGAGTGGACTTTGGAAGAATGTAGTTGAACTTTGTAAACTTCAGAAGGTGTAACCTTGACAGGCGAAGCCTCCAGAATGTTCAAAGATCTTATGGTTGTTAAAGGACTGTCTGTTATTGTATCATGAGTTTTTTTGCTATTGTATTAGTTTGTTGGTTATCTCCCCCCCCGCCCCCCCCCCCCCCGTGCTTTCCTTTGCATTATTTGTGGCCTGGGGGATATTCCCCCCCCTGGATAGAGTAACCCCCGGAGGGTGTACTATCCGGTTAGGGAGAGTTCTGGGTAGTGAAACCCTGGACATAGTAACACCAGAATGTCCCCATTCTCTGGGAGAAAATCCGGAAAGGAGAGTCCAGATAAAGCAGGTCTGGGGTGGCCACTCCCCCCCCCCCCCCCCCCCCCCTCCCCGCCCTCCCCGCCCTCGCCCCCGGCAGGGGAAAAACAGGAGGCAATGCCCTGGAGGGCAATGGATATGCTTCAATGTTCATTTTTGGTGTATCGAGTTAGTTTGTGTTGTACTAATGTTTGTGAATTCTGGAGTGTATTTAGAGGGCAATGTCCTGGAAAAGGAGAACCGACAACGAACTCTTAATGGAAGGTAGTAATTGTAGATTATTGATAAATGGATGGCGTTAGCCATCGGTAATGTATCTTTCGCATTTGTATTTTGAAAATTTGTATTTGTAATTGTTTTTGTAATAATGTATTTGTAATAAACAAAAAGAAAATCCCTGATTGGGCCATTAATTAGGACTCGATCAGGGAGTCTCATGTTCTATGTTACAGAGTGGGGACAAGAAAAATACAAAAAACTAAAACACCTGCTGCCGCAATGCCCCAAGCGGGACTCCCTGGGGCTGGGTGTGAACTGGACACCTGTGGTCCAGTTCCACCCGGAGCAATTTAGCACACCGAAGGAGTTCGTTTTCCAATCACTGGAGGACCGTGGCAGCATCCCGCTGTCCTTGGGTGGTGGTGGTGAGGGAGGTCGCCAGTCTCTGTCCCGACCTCTGACGCTGGGCACCCCAGCTCTCCAACCCGAGTTTTCTCCGGACTTATGGGGTGTCCCGGCGTCTGGGGCAGAGCGGGAGGACTGAACCTCCGCCACCCTCGGGCCCGCAAGCAAGGGAGGAGCCCAGGGGCAACCCTTCCTCCGTCGATCCTGGGGGTGGGACTGAGGGGGAGCTAGGACTGGTTGGCGGCTCCGTGCCACCTGCCATACGCACTGCGGTGGGAGACCCAGAGTCGGAGGGCAATTGCCCTGAGGAGGAGAGCTGGGGACGGTTTTGGAGTCCACCTGAAGCGAGGCAGGGGACCCCTCGTGCCCCCACTGAGTCGCCCCCTCATACCCCCCAGGGGAACTCAGGACCTTTATAGAACAGCATGGTGGTCGCCATGACAGAGTCCACCTGGCCCTCGACCGTTAGTCGGACCTGGTGCTGCTCATCTGGCCCACGCAAGCGTGCTTGCAGGCAGCGCCGGGCACGGATGAAAAAGAGTGGCCTTTCCGGGGTCATAAGAACTAGGAGCAGGAGTAGGCCATCCAGCCCCTCGAGCCTGCTCCGCCATTCAATAAGATCATGGCTGATCTTTTTGTGGACTCAGCTCCACGAACCCGCCCGCTCACCATAACCCTTAATTCCTTTACTGTTCAAAAATTTATCTATCCTTGCCTTAAAAACGTTCAATGAGGTAGCCTCAAACTGCTTCACTGGGCAGGGAATTCCACAGATTCACAACCCTTTGTGTGAAGAAGTTCCTCCTCAACTCAGTCCTAAATCTGCTTCCCCTTATTTTGAGGCTATGCCCCCTAGTTCTAGTTTCACCCGCCAGAGGAAACAACTTCCCTGCTTCTATCTTATATGTTTCTATAAGATCTCCCCTAATTCTTCCGAATTCCAATGAGTATAGCCCCAGTTTACTCAGTCTCTCCTCATAAGCCAACCCTCTCAACTCCAGAATCAGCCTAGTAAATCTCCTCTGCACCCCCTCCAGTGCCAGTTTATCCTTTCTCAAGTAAGGAGACCAAAACTGTACACAGTACTCCAGGTGTGGCCTCACCAGCACCTTATACAGCTGCAACATAATCTCGCTGTTTTTAAACTCCATCCCTCTAGCAATGAAGCACAAAATTCCATTTGCCTTCTTAATTACCTGCTGCACCTGCAAACCAACTCCTTGAGATTCCTGCACAAGGACACCCAGGTCCTGGGTCCCTCCCCTGTCCTTGAGTGGGCCAATCCTCTCTGGCTACCCTCTTGCTCTTTATATATGTATAAAAAGCCTTAGGACAGGACCTGGGTCCTGTCCTTAGGACCAGCTGAAGATTGTCATGGATGGAGCGGCCGGGACTGTGTAGGACTAGTCAAGGTGGATCATGTGGTCCAGCTCGGAGCCAAAGCGTGTTGACATTACCCTGGCAAAGATTTTCTAGTCCATGCTGAGGAGGGAGAGGGGCGCCAGTTTTTCAGGAGGAGGAGATTCCCCCTTCTTGGGCAGCAGGGCAATGATGGCCCTGCGCCAAGAGAGCGGCATCTCCCCAGTTGCAAAATTCTCCCCCAGGACCCCTGCGTCGTCGTTCCCCAGGATGTCCCAAAACACCCTGAAGAACTCCACGGTCAGCCCATCCAGCCCCAGGGCTTTCCCCCTGGAGGGGCTGTCGAGGGCGCCGGCCAGCACCGAGGCTTATAGGGGCGTCAAACCTGCCGGCGCCCTCTGGGCTGACCTGCGACAGGTGCTCCCAAAAAACTCTGCGGGATCCTTGCTGGACGGATCCGGAAAGAAGAGGGTGGTGTAATAATCTTGGGCAATAGCCCTGATGCCCTCCGGATTCGAGACAGGGGACCCGTTGTCGGCCAGCAGCGTCAGGAGCTGCTGATGTGTCGCCTGCCTTTTTTCCAGCAAGAAGAAGGGGGAGCCGCTGTCGTCCACAAGGAACTGGAGCCGTGACCTCACGTACGCGCCACGGGACCCGACGAGTTGCAGGTCCCGCAGCCCGCCCTTCTTCTCCCTGTACTCCAGCCGCAGGGCCGGGTCCGCATCGGGCTGACCGAGGCGTGCCTCCAGGTCGAAAACCTCCAGCTCCTCGACCCTGGATTTCTGCCTTTTTGTCGACCCCCTTGCATACTCCTGACAGAAGGTACGGATACGAGTCTTGCCCACATCCCACCATACTCTCAAGGAGGGGAAGCCTCCCCACTTCTTTCTCCTGCCAGCCCAGAAATGATGAAACAAGTCCAGGAAACGCCCCTCCTCCAGCAACAGGTTGTTAAAGTGCCAGTACGTGGACACCACCCCCCCCACCCCGGATGCAAGACGGAACAAATTCCGCCCACACCAGGTTGTGGTCCGAGCACGGCATCTGCCGCACGGAAGCCAACAGGATGGCGGATGTGTACGCCATCGAAACATAAAGGCGGTCGAGTCTTGATGCTCCAGCTCCAGGCCTCACGTAAGTGAAGGTTCTTCATATAAATCATAGAAAGCCTACAGTACAGAAAGAGGCCATTTGGCCCATCGAGTCTGCACCGACCACAATCCCACCCAGGCCCTAGCCCCATATCCCTACATATTTACCCACTAATCCCTCTAACCTACACATCTCAGGACACTAAGGGCAATTTAGAATGGCCAATCAACCTAACCCGCACATCTTTGGACTGTGGGAGGAAACCGGAGCACCCGGAGGAAACCCACGCAGACACGAGGAGAATGTGCAAACTCCACACAGACAGTGACCCAAGCCGGGAATCGAACCCAGGTCCCTGGAGCTGTGAAGCAGCAGTGCTAACCACTGTGCTACCGTGCTTGAACCAGGATGGAGATGTCTCCAGGCGTCCATCAAGTCTTGGGTCCCGAGCAGGTCCCGCAACTTCACCACCGCCGGTGTGTTCCGCCAGGGGCCGGTGCGGTCCTGAGCCGCGAGGGTACAGTTGAAATCCCTTCGAGGACGATGCATTCGCCCCCAGCGATGGTGCTGAGATGAGTGGACACTTTCTCGTAGAAAGTAGTTTACTGCAGTCCAGCAAAGAACAAAGAACAATACAGCACAGGAACAGGCCCTTCGGCCCTCCAAGCCCGCGCCGCTCCCCGGTCCAGGATTGAATCCTGAATCCAGGATCCCCGCCCAATTTTCCAGCCTATCTACATACCAATATCCTATCCACCGAGCTGTCCCTCACAGCTACGATGCTTTGTTCATTACAACCTATTAACTCACCCCCACCCCCCTATTCCAGACCATGTGATCCCCAGGGAGAGGCGAAAACCCAGAGTGAAAAACCCCAGGGCCAATATGGGGAAAAAAAAAATCTGGGAAATTCCTCTCCGACCCCCTGAGGCGATCGAAACGAGTCCAGGAGATCACAATGGCCCTGATCGGAAAATGCTTCCCAACCCTAGTCATTTCCACTTCCATGAACACCATATGAATTCCCTGCCCCCGAGACAGGTTCCCAACTATCCGCAGTCTCGCTCTGTACTGGCACCAGCAAGATGATCATAGAATGAAGCCTTGAAACGAGAAACAAGGAACAATTAGCCCGCGCCGCTCCCTGGTCCAAACTAGACCACTCTTTTGTATCCCTCCATTCCCACTCCGGTCATATAGCAGTCAGGGCGTAGACATTCATGAAGTCATAGAAATCATAGAAACCCTACAGTGCAGAAGGAGGCCATTCGGCCCATCGAGTCTGCACCGACCACAATCCCACCCAGGCCCTACCCTGCATATTTATCCGCTAATCCCGCTAACCTACGCATCTCAGAACACTAAGGGGCAATTTTTAACCTGGCCAATCAACCTAACCCGCACATCTTTGGACTGTGGGAGGAAACCGGAGCACCCGGAGGAAACCCACGCAGACACGAGGAGAATGTGCAAACTCCACACAGACAGTGACCCAAGCCGGGAATCGAACCCGGGACCCTGGAGCTGTGAAGCAGCAGTGCTAACCACTGTGCCACCGTGCCGCCCATGACCACACCCCCTCATGGACCGTCAAGTGCAGCAATTGGCCTGGTACAGGCTCCTTGACCCCCAAGATCTCCAGCTGAAAATGCAGGGCCAACAAGATAGCCACCCCACTGGAAGCGAGTGCGAGATGGCTCATGTAGACCCCCCCTCCCTCTCGCCACTCCAGGAGCCAGAGTTTATCTCTGGGGGTGGTGCGGATTTCTTGCAGGAAGCACACCGCATACTTCCCATCCCAGTGGACCGAGAAGTTCTGGAACCTGCGGAGTGGCTCACTGCTGCCATTGACATTGAGGCTGGCTATGGTCACCTTCATATCAGCAGCTTAGTGCTCCCGTCACCATTCACCACTTCTCTAACTGTCTGAGGGAGTGGTGGCGCAAGACATGCCGGTCTACTCCCTCATGAGTGTTTGCTAGAGCGGTTGGGGAGGGTTTAATCCAATATGCCAGGGGGATGGGAACCTATGTAAGGAGTCCGAGAAGGAAGGAGCAAGGACAAAATGTGGGGAGAAGATTTCAACTACATCAAAAATCAGGAAAAAAGTTAAAAGAAAGGAGAACTCAGGAGATGTTATGAATGGAAGTGTTAGAATTCAAAAAGGTACAAAAACTGACATAAGGGCACTTTATCTGAATGCTTGTAGCATTCAAAACAAGGTAAATGAGTTGACAGCACAAATCATTGCGAATGAGTATGATTTGGAGGCCATTACAGAGACATTGTTGCAGGATGGTCACGACTGGGAGTTGAATATCCAGGGGCAGCACAAGGACACCCAGGACCTAGCTGGTCCTAAGGACAGGACAGCCAGTGAGATTCTGCAAGTCCAGGAGGCAAGCTGTGGGGGTTCCTGATAGTGTGACATAAACCCAACATCCCGGTTTAGGCCGTCCTCATGTGTGCGGAACTTGGCTGTCAGTTTCTGCTCAGCGACTCTGCGCTGTCGTGTCGTGAAGGCTGCCTTGGACAACGCTTACCCGAAGATCAGAGCTGAATGCTCGTGACCGCTGAAGTGGTCCCCCACAGGAAGAGAACAGTCTTGCCTGGTGATTGTCGAGCGGTGTTCATTCATCCGTTGTCGTAGCGTCTGCATGGTTTCCCCAATGTACCATGTCTCGGGACATCCTTTCCTGCAGCGTATCAGGTAGACAACGTTGGCCGAATTGCAAGAGTAGGTACCATGTACCTGGTAGATGGCGTTCTCACGTGAAATGATGGCATCCGTGTCGATGATCCGGCACGTCTTGAAGAGCTTGCTGTGGCAGGGTTGTGTGGTGTCGTGGTCACTGTTCTCCTGAAGGCTGGGTAGTTTGCTGCGGACAATGGTCTGTTTGAGGTTGCGTGGTTGTTTGAAGGCAAGTGGAGGTGTGGGGATGGCCTTGGCGAGATGTTCGTCTTCATCAATGACATGTTGAAGGCTCCGGAGGAGATGCCGTAGCTTCTCCGCTCTGGGGAAGTACTGGACGACGAAGGGTACTCTGTCCACCGTGTCCCGTGTTTGTCTTCTGAGGAGGTCGGTGCGGTTTTTCGCTGTGGCGCGTCAGAACTGTCGATCGATGAGTCGAGCGCCATATCCTGTTCTTATGAGGGCATCTTTCAGCGTCTGGAGGTGTCTGTTGCGATCCTCCTCACCCGAGCAGATCCTGTGTATATGGAGGGCTTGTCCGTAGGGGATGGCTTCTTTATGTGTTTAGGGTGGAAGCTGGAGAAGTGGAGCATCGTGAGGTTATCCATGGGCTTGCGGTACAGTGAGGTGCTGAGGTGACTGTCCTTAATGGAGATGCATGTGTCCAAGAATGCAACCAATTCCAGAGAGTAGTCTATGGTGAGTCTGATGGTGGGATGGAACTTGTTGATGTCATCATATAGTTGTTTCAGTGATAGTTCACCATGAGTCCAAAGGAAGAAAATGTCATCAATGTATCTCGTGTATAGCATCGGTTGAAGGTCCTGTGCGGTGAAGAGGTCTTGTTCGAACCTGTGCATGAAGATGTCGGCATATTGAGGTGCGAATTTGGTCCCCATGGCTGTTCCGTGTGTCTGGATGAAGAACTGGTTATTGAAGGTGAAGACATTATGGTCCAGGATGAAGCGGATGAGTTGTAAAATTGCATCTGGAAACTGGCAGTTGTCGGCGTTGAGTACTGAGGCTGTTGCAGCAATGCCATCGTCGTGGGGGATGCTGGTGTAGAGTGCCGAGACATCCATTGTGACGAGGAGTGCTCCTGGTTCAACTGCTCCATGTGTGTTGAATTTCTGTAGGAAGTCCGTAGTGTCGTGACAAAAGCTGGGGGTTCTTTGTACAATGGGTTTCAGGATGCCCTCGATACCTCCACAGCTTGCCTCCTGGACTTGCAGAATCTCACTGGCTGTCCCGTCTGGAGACAATACACATCTCTTTAACCTGTGCTTAATTCTCCCTCCACTCACATTGTCTGTATCTTTAAGACCTGGTTGGCTGTAGAAATTCGCATTCTAATCAGTATTCTGTAACTTGATTTTGTGTCTCTGTATGCCCTGTTTGACAGCAGATATCCACTCCATCTGACGAAGGAGCAGTGCTCCGAAAGCTAATGGCATTTGCTACCAAATAAACCTGTTGGACTTTAACCTGGTGTTGTTAAAACTTTTACTGTGTTCACCCCAGTCCAATGCCGGCATCTCCACATCATGATTACAAGGGAGGTCCCAGAGGATTGGAGAATAGCCAATGTTGTTCCTTTGTTTCAGAAGGGTAGCAAGAATAATCCAGGTAATTACAGGCCGGTGAGCCTTACATCAGTGGTAGGGAAGTTATTGGAAGGATTCTTCGAGACAGGATTTATTCCCACTTGAAAATAAGTGGATGTATTAGCAAGAGGCAACATGATTTTGTGAAGGGGAGCTCGTGTCTCACTAACTTAATTGAGTTTTTCACGGAAGTGACAAAGACGATTGAGGGTAGGGCAGTGGATGTTGTCTATATGGACTTCAGTAAGGCCTTTGACAAGGTCCCTCATGGCAGACTGGTGCAGAAGATGAAGTTGCATGGGATCAGAGGTGAGCTGGCAAGGTGGATTCAAAACTGGCTCAGTCATAGAAGTCATGATGTGGAGATGCCGGCGTTGGTCTGGGGTAAACACAGTAAGAAGTTTAACAACACCAGGTTAAAGTCCAACAGGTTTATTTGGGAGCAAAAGCCACACAAGCTTTCGAAGCTCTAAGCCCCTTCTTCAGGTGAGTGGGAATTCTGTTCACAAACAGAGCTTATAAAGACACAGACTCAATTTACATGAATAATGGTTGGAATGCGAATACTTACAACTAATCAAGTCTTTGAGAAACAAAACAATGGGAGTGGAGAGAGCATCAAGACAGGCTAAAAAGATGTGTATTGTCTCCAGACAAGACAAGACTGGCTGTCTTGTCTGGAGACAATACACATCTTTTTAGCCTGTCTTGATGCTCTCTCCACTCCCATTGTTTTGTTTCTCAAAGACGTGATTAGTTGTAAGTATTCGCATTCCAACCATTATTCATGTAAATTGAGTCTGTGTCTTTATAAGCTCTGTTTGTGAACAGAATTCCCACTCACCTGAAGAAGGGGCTTAGAGCTTCGAAAGCTTGTGTGGCTTTTGCTACCAAATAAACCTGTTGGACTTTAACCTGGTGTTGTTAAACTTCTTACTCAGTCATAGAAGACAGAGGGTAGCAGTGGAAGGGTGCATTTCTGAATGGAGGGCTGTGACAAGTGGTGTTCCTCAGGGACCTTTGTTGTTTGTAATATATATATATGATTTGGAGGAAAATGTAACTGGTTTGATTAATAAGTTTGCGGACGACACAAAGGTTGGTGGATTTGCAGATAGCGATGAGGACCATCAGAGGATACAGCAGGATATAGACCGGTTGGAGACTTGGGCAAAGAGATGGCAGATGGAGTTTAATCCAGACAAGTGTGAGGTAATGCATTTTGGAAGGTCTAATACAGATAGGAAATCTACAGTAAATGGCAGAACCCTTAAGAGTATTAATAGGCAGAGGGATCTAGGTGTCCAGGTACACAAGTCACTGAAAGTGGCAACGCAGGTGGAGAAGGTAGTCAAGAAGGCATACGGCATGCTTGCCTTCGTCGGCCAGGGCATTGAGTTTAAAAATTGGCAAGTCATGTTGCAGCTTTATAGAACCTGAGTTAGGGTGCACTTGGAATACAGTGTTCAATTCTGGTCGCCACACTACCAGAAGGATTTGGAGGGGATATTGAAAAGATTTACCAGGATTTGCCTGGTATGGAGGGCATTAGCTATGAGGAGAGGTTAAGGAAACTTGGTTTGTTCTCACTGTAACGACAGAGGTTGAGGAGTGATCTGATAGAAGTCTACAAGATTATGAGAGGCATAGACAGAATGGATAGTCAGAAACTTTTTCCCAGGGTGGAAGAGTGAATTACTCGGGGGCGTAGGTTTAAGTTTTAAGGGAGATGTACGAGGCAGGTTTTTTACACAGAGGGTGGTGGGTGCCTGGAACTCACTGCCGGGGGAGGTAGTGGAAGCGGATACGGTAGTGACTTTTAAGGGGCGTCTTGACAAATACATGAATGGGATGGGAATGGAGGTATATGGTCCCCGGACGGGTAGGGGGTTTTAGTTCAGTTGGCCAGCATAGTCAGTGCAGGCTTGGAGGGCCGAAGGGTCTGTTCCTGTGCTGTAATTTTCTTTGTTCTTTATTCATATAACTTAAGGTGGCTGGCAGAGAGGAAGGCCATGACACCGGGGTGACCAGGATTGGGGATGTGCTGCGTGGCGGACGAATGGGCTGGATGAAACCCCACGAGCTCGCTGAGTGCGCGGGGGTGGCCGTCCGGCATGCGGCCAAAGCCATCCAAGACCTTAGGACAGTTGTGCTCGGACCCAAGGGCATATGTGGTCTCGAGGAGGTGCAACTGTGCAGTGGGATCCCGCCAAAGCGTGCCCCTGCTCAGACGGAATTTCACATTGGCCCCAAGCCTAGACCCCCTCCCCCCTCCCAGGTCAGGCACCCCACAGCTTGAGCCGCCTTGTGGAAATGCCCTCTGTGCCCTTTGCTACCGCACGGAGGCGTTTCCTGTACGGGCTGCTGCTGCACACCTTGTACTGCGTTGTTGCCCGGGTACACCTTGGTGGGCCTGGTTGCCGCAGGGCGGCGGAAGTCTCCAGTGGAGGTCCCTTTATGGAGGGATCTCCCCCCACTATCTTGCGGACCTGAGGTGGAGGGTGCTGTACGTGGCAGTACAATTGTAGGTTGTACCGGTTCACGGGCTCCCAAGCCTGCACTTTTTGCAACCTTGTGGAGTCCGTGGACCATGTCTTTATTCTATGTTATAGGCTGCACAACCTTTTCAGTTTCCTCAAAAACCTTTTGTTGATGGTTTTTTTTTGCACTTCAGCCCCACGCTCCTGATCCATGGGCACCAGGTGCGGAGGGGGGCGGGGAAGGAGGAGGACCTCCTCATGAACCTGTTCCTGGGCCTGACAAGGTCCAGGAAGCGGGCGATCGACTAGGTCATCCAACCCGATTGTCTGCGCCTCTACCACAGTTACATTCGCGGCCGGGTGTCCCTGGAAAGGGAGCATGCGGGGTCCAAGGGCACCGTTGATGCCTTCCGTGCCTGCTCGGCACCGAGGGACGGGAATGTATTATTGACCCCTTTAATCACATTTTAATTTGATGTTTTAAGTTTCCTTTCTGCTTTGTCTTTTGTTTCAGGCGGTTTCCCTCCTTTCAGGGAGCTGCCCCTTTTGAGTTGTCCCCAAGTTGATTTTGTTTATTTGGTTGAACGCAAAAAGATGTCCCTGATGATCCTAATTGATGGCCCAATCAGGGAGCCTCATGTTCTATATTTAAAGCATGTCAGTCTCTTTGCCTGCTGATGCAGGGAGCACTCTCATGTTGCAGTTTATCTTGTAAATAAAGGAACTTTTTGGTAATAGGACCTTTCGCCTCCTTGGATTTATTACACACCTGCCACGGGAATCGGACTGGACCATGCAATGGTCTGATGACCTCAGGTGGAATTTTCCGGTCATGAGGAGAGTGCAGCCTGCAAATCCTACCCTCTGTCTCCGTAAGCCATAATCTCCTAACCTACATTACTTTGGACACTAAAGGTCAATTTAGCATGGCCAAGCAACCTGCCTGCACATCTCTGGGGGGGGGGGGGGTGGTGTGGGTTGGAAACTGGCCCACACACAGGGAGAATGTGCAAACTCCACACAGTTACCCAAGGCTGGAATTGGTCCCAGTCCCTGGCACTGTGAGGCAGCAATGCAAACCACAGCATCACCATGCTGTCCCTGGGTGGGAGACCATTATAAAGGAGGCAGTCAGAATAAAAAGACCCGTTTCATCTCCTTATGATTTTTCTTTATTCCTTAGACTATATTTTATTCTATACTCGCTTCCCAAGGCTGCACTCCACCAATGTACAGGCACAACTCCAGCTCTTCAGCCACACCATTGCTCTAAAGGGTTACCTTTGACCTAATGGCCTGTAGCACAGAGCCACCAACCTTCCACTGCCTTTTCAGCTCTTCTGGGCTTCTCCTCAGCCCTCATTACTTGGAGTCTCCTGGTTCCTCCCCCGCACCCCCAGTTGTTCCAACTGGTGGTCTCCTCCTCCCGACGGTCTCCCACCCAGTGACTCCTTCCCTGGTGGGCTTGCTCTCTCTGGGACATCTCCCTGAGTCCCCTCTATCGGTCCCAGGGCTCTCTCTCTTCAGGCACCTAAAACCTGGGTCTGGAGATCCTTGTTTTCAGGCCGCACAGACACAGCGCCAATGTCAAGATGGCTGAGCCTTATAACAAAAACATAACAAACCCAACAGAGCATGCTTCAGTCACCCTGCCATGCTTTGCATCTGCTCAGATCGCAGGTTCACCAGGTAGTGGAGTTCTCAGCCGTTGGCTAGATTGAGGTAAATTGCTGTTACCTGAAAAATCCAGGGTGACTATTATTTGGAATTCTTCGGGTTCTGAAGAAGTCATTTTAGACTTGAAACATTAACTCTACTCCTCTCTCCACAAATGCTGCCAGACTTGCTAAGTGTTTCCAGCATTTTCTGTTTTATTTCAAGCGGTTTTTTTCTTTTGTTATCATCAAAAAAAGTTTCACTCGGTGAGTTAAGTATTCTGGCAAGAAAACCAAAACTTTTCAAAAATGTCTCTAAAATCTGTAAACATTCAAATAGCAGTAGATTGCAAAAATGTTCAACACAGTGAGATTAATACTATTTGTGATGAAGTCAAGACATTTCAAAAATGTCTCAAACTTTGAGGGGCATTCATAAAAATTAACACCTCAAATAGTACAGAACACGGTGAGATAAGTACTTTCTCTAAAACAATTCAAAACTTTTCAAACAAAATTCAAAACTGTGATCAGAGGAAGAAGGGCTGCAACAATGATTTAACAACAATAGTGGCTTTAAAATGGCTATTCTGGCTGAGACTTAAGCATGCTGGGATTTTTGGTCAATTTATAATTGAAACCGGATGCAGGTCATAAAGTTGCTCTGATTCAGTTACCTGGTTTGGGAACTGTGATATGAAGCTTCCTGTGTTGGTCAAATAAGGGAAGTTGTTTAAATTGACTCAGACATCATGGCCTCAAACTTTATTGCCATTACGTGTGGTACAAAGGGGTGGCACAGTGGTTGGCACTGCTGCCTCACAGCGCCAGGGACCCAGGTTCAATTCCTGGCTTGGGTCACTGTCTGTGTGGAGTTTGCACATTCTCCCCATGTCTGCGTGGGTTTCCTCCGGGTGCTCCGGTTCCCCCCATAGTGTGAAAGTCTGGTTAGATGCATTGACCTGAACAGGTGAGTAAAGGTTCAATCTACTCAACCTCTCATCACAAAATCCCTCCATGCCTGGGGTCAACCTAGTGTGGTGACTAGGGGAATTTCACAGTAACTTAATTGCAGTGTTAATGTAAGCCTTACTTGTGACTAATAAATAAACTTTACATGTCATGTGAAGTGTCATGATGTTGTCAACAAGTAATTTCATTGGATGTTCGAGCCATGTGATCGGACTGGATTATAGAAAATCTTCTGGAAGTAAGTGGAGGATTTGTGGATAAAAGTCACTGCGGTCCTTTGTAAGACATGTGCCCTGAAGGATGCTTCGGAGAAGAAGGCAGATTCTACATAGGGGAAATTTCTTGGCCAAGGCTTTTCCTAACCTTGGTAGTATCTATTTTCAGTTAAATAATTAAAGTTAATGTTTTAGTTAAGAGTTAAAATTCAGTTCAGAGTTGATGTTCAGTTAAGAGTTAAAGTTCAGTAAAAGAGTTAATGAGTAGCAACTGTTTAAGTTTGAGTTGATGGCTGAAGTGTTAAAAAGAGAAATAGTTGAATGAATTAAAGAGTCAATTACTGTCCTTGTTTATTTCATTAAACTGAAATGCTTGAAAGGTGTATAAATTAAATGCTGGATAACAAAACCTTTTGTACATTAATAAAAATCACAGTAGACCACCAAAACGTTGAGAGTGCCTTCTGCAATCAAATCTGACAATTTTTGAGGGCAACTAGAATTCCATGGGGCTCCGGCGATGGGGCCTGGGTGGGACGTTGGGAGGGAGAGTCGGTTTCAGATTCCATGGGGCTCCGGCGATGGGGCCTGGGTGGGACGTTGGGAGGGAGAGTCGGTTTCAGATTCCATGGGGCTCCGGCGATGGGGCCTGGGTGGGACGTTGGGAGGGAGAGTCGGTTTCAGATTCCATGGGGCTCCGGCGATGGGGCCTGGGTGGGACGTTGGGAGGGAGAGTCGGTTTCAGATTCCATGGGGCTCCGGCGATGGGGCCTGGGTGGGACGTTGGGAGGGAGAGTCGGTTTCAGATTCCATGGGGCTCCGGCGATGGGGCCTGGGTGGGACGTTGGGAGGGAGAGTCGGTTTCAGATTCCATGGGGCTCCGGCGATGGGGCCTGGGTGGGACGTTGGGAGGGAGAGTCGGTTTCAGATTCCATGGGGCTCCGGCGATGGGGCCTGGGTGGGACGTTGGGAGGGAGAGTCGGTTTCAGATTCCATGGGGCTCCGGCGATGGGGCCTGGGTGGGACGTTGGGAGGGAGAGTCGGTTTCAGATTCCATGGGGCTCCGGCGATGGGGCCTGGGTGGGACGTTGGGAGGGAGAGTCGGTTTCAGATTCCATGGGGCTCCGGCGATGGGGCCTGGGTGGGACGTTGGGAGGGAGAGTCGGTTTCAGATTCCATGGGGCTCCGGCGATGGGGCCTGGGTGGGACGTTGGGAGGGAGAGTCGGTTTCAGATTCCATGGACTGAATGGCCTCCTGCAATGTAGGGATTCTATACTTCAAAAATCTCTCTTTGTAAGAAACACATTTTGCCAAGAAAATCAAAGCTTTTCAAACATAAGTATATTTTTGTGAGCATTCAGAAACATACCATTACATCACATTTTACAGGAAAATGTTTTATTCATTCTTGAAAATAATAAGATCATAAAATACAGTATAAGAATTAGCCCATTCAGCCCATCAAGGCGGCTCTGCCATTCGATGAGATCATGACTGATCTGATAATCCACAACTCCACTTTATCCCCATAATCCTTCATTCCCTTACTGATTAAAAATCTATCTCAGCCTTGACCATACTGAATGACCCAGCCTCTACAACCCTCTGTGATAAAGAATTCCACAGATTCACTACCCTCAGAAGAAATTCCTCATCTCTGTCTTAAATGGATGACCCCTTACTCTGAGATTATGTCCTCTGGTCCTCAACTCTCCCATCAGAAGAAACACTCTCTCAAAACCTCTGATAATCCTATATGTCTCAATAAGGTCACCTCACATTCTTCTAAACTCCAGTGAGTAAAGGTCCAACCTACTCAACCTCTCCTCATAACAAAATCCCTCCATGCCTGGGATCAACCGAGTGAACCTTCTCTGGAATGCCTCCAATTCCAGGATATCGTTCTTTAGATAAGGGAACCAAAGCTATTCCAAGTAATGCCGATGGACGCACATCCAGTTATTGTCCCCTCCTCCAACTCCAGACCCTCCCCATAACCTGCAACTCCTGTCCCTCCTCATAGCCTCCAATTCCTGTCGCTCCCCATAGCCTCCAATTCCTGTCCTTCCCATAACCTCCAACTCCAGACCCTCCCTATTGCCCCCCCCCCCAACCCAACCCAACCCAACCCAACCTCACCTCCAGCTCACCTATCTCGCCATCCTGCCCTCATGACTCCCAGCTCCCATTTCTTTCCATTGCAGAGGCAAGTAAAGCTTGGCTCTCACTGAGCTGATGTCAGATTTCAAAGGCCATCCTCAAAGTGGGGAATCTGCCGATTGTTGAACTGTTCTGTGTCCATAATTAACTATGATGTGGAGATGTTGGCGTTCGACTAGGGTAAGCACAGTAAGAAATCTCACAACACCAGATTAAAGTCCAACAGGTTTATTTGGCAGCACTAGCTTTCGGAGCCTCAAGCTCCTTCTTCAGGTGAGTGAGGACTTGCGTTCACAAACAGGGCATATAGAGACACAAACTCAATTTACAAGATAATGGTTGGAATGCGAGTCTTTACAGGTAATCAAGTCTGAAAGGTACAGACAATGTGAGTGGAGAGAGGGTTAAAGAGATGTGTATTGTCTCCAGCCAGGACAGTTAGTGAGATTTTGCAAGCCCAGGCAAGTCGTGGAGGTTACAGATAGTGTGACATGAACCCAAGATCCTGGTTGAGGCCGTCCTCATGTGTGCGGAACTTGGCTATCAGTTTCTGCTCAGCGATTCTGCATTGTCGTGTGTCGTGAAGGCCGCCTTGGAGAACGCTTACCCGAAGATCAGAGGCTGAATGCCCGTGACTGCTGAAGTGTTCACCGACTGGAGGCTGGGTAGTTTGCTGCGGACAATGGTCTGAGGTTGTGCGGTTGTTCATCGATCATCGACATGGATGCCATCATCTCACGTGAGAACACCATCCACCAGGTACATGGTACATACTCTTGCGACTCAGCCAACGTTGTCTACCTGATACGCTGCAGGAAAGGATGTCCCAAGGCATGGTACATTGGGGAGATCATGCAGGCGCTACGACAACGAATGAATGAACGCTGCTCAATCACCAGGCAGGAGTGTTCTCTTCCAGTCGGGGAACACTTCAGCAGTCACGGGCATTATCTGCACCGGGCATTATCCAACCATTATCTTGTAAATTGAGTTTGTGTCTTTATATGCCCGGTTTGTTAACGCAAGTCCTCACTCACCTGAAGAAGGAGCTTTAGGCTCCGAAAGCTAGTGCTGCCAAATAAACCTGTTGGACTTTAACCTGGTGTTGTGAGACTTCTTACTGTCCATAATTAACTGGCAGGTAGGTACTGGAGTCATAGAATCCCTACAATACAGAAGGAAGCCATTCAGCCCATCGAGTCAGCACTAACCACAATCCCACCCAGGCCCTTTTCCCATAACTCCACATATATACACTGCTAATCCCCTGACATTAGGGTCAATTTAACATGGCCAATCAACCTAACCCGCACATCTTTGGACTGATGTGCTGCATGTCTGACAGAGCTATATATCTATATCTATATATCTCTTGATGTGAAAGCTCTCCCTCCTGCAGCTGTACTGCCTTCTCTGCTAACGGCTTCTTGTTGTGTTCTTTGATCTCCCAAGTTCAATCACAACGTGCTGACCACGAAGCAGACTGTCTCCTACCTGCACGAAGGGAAACCCCAGGGTAGTTTCAGCCACCTGCTGGAGGGCGGGGCCACGCGGGTTCAGGGGGCGGGGCCACGCGGGTTCAGGGGGCGGGGCCACGCGGGTTCAGGGGCGGGGCCACGCGGGTTCAGGGGCACGCCAGGTCAAGGGGTGGGGCCATGCGGGGTTCGGCGCTCCCGGAGCCGCGCAAATTGTGCGATGGCCCCGGGCAGGCGGGAGGCCCCGGATTGACTGCTGTGCTCCGGGCTGCGGAGAGACTGCAGCTGCAGAGAGATTTCCCGGGAGCTCTGGAGGCTTCAGTGCGAGGCCTGGAGCAGAGCGGGAGCAGGTGAGAGATGAGGGGTGGGGACAGTGGGAGGCTGGTGGGTAGGGGGATGAGGGTGGGGAATAGTCAGAGTGTGGTGATTAGGGGCGAGGGGGGTGGGGACAGGGAGAGAGATGAGGGGTGGGGGTGGGGGTGGGGGTGGGGACAGTGGGAGGCTGGTGGGTAGGGGGATGAGGTTGGGGAATAGTCAGGGAGTGTGGTGATTGGGGGTGAGGGAGTGTGGGGGCAGGGAGAGAGATGAGGGGTGGGGGTGGGGACAGTGGGAGGCTGGTGGGTAGGGGGATGAGGGTGGGGAATAGTCAGGGAGTGTGGTGATTGGGGGGTGTGGGGGCAGGGAGAGAGATGAGGGGTGGGGGTGGGGACAGTGGGAGGCTGGTGGGTAGGGGGATGAGGGTGGGGAATAGTCAGGGAGTGTAGTGATTGGGGGGTGAGGGAGTGTGGGGGCAGGGAGAGAGATTGGGGGTGGGGACAGTGGGAGGCTGGTGGGTAGGGGGATGAGGGTGGGGAATAGTCAGGGAGTGTGGTGATTGGGGGGGTGAGGGTGGGGGCAGGGAGAGAGTGGAGGCTTGATACCGGGTGAGGGGAGGAGGAGTGACACTGGGTATGTGTAACGTTAGGGACCCAGCTTCAATTCCAGCCTTGGGTTTGCAAGTTTTCCCCATATTTGCGTGGGTTTCTTCCGGGTGCTCCGGTTTCCTCCCACGGTGCAGAGATGTGCGGGTTAAGTGGATTGCCCCTGCAAAGTTGCCCCTTAGTGTGCAAAGATGTGTAGGTTAAGTGAATTGGTCATGGTGAATGTGTGGGGTTATGGGGCCTGGGTTGATACACTGTCAAAGTCGGTGCAGACTCGATGGGCTGAATGGCCTGGCCTTCTGCACTGTAAGTATTCTTTGATTGAAAAAAAAACAATGACCAAATGTGTGGAGTTCACTGTGAGGTATGTGTCTCTGTCTCTGAGGTTTCTGTTACCCACTTGGGAGACTGCTATTGCCCATATATTTTCTGATGGTATGTGTTGCATGTGGATCACTCATTTAACAGTTTGATTCTGTCTTCTCCTCTTCATTCAGCACTCTCCGGAGCAGCAGCGATGTGAGGTTCTCCTTGTGCATCATTGGAATTCAGGCTCTAGCTGAACTGAACCAGTGGGAGCAGGTGTTGGGCTGGGTTCTTGAAATCTATGAGATCCCAGAGAAAATACCTGCCAAAATCCTCCAAATCTGGTGAGTTTATTCATCTTTTTTGAAAGTGGAATACACATCAACATTAATCTCACACAGGCTTCGGGATGCTGGGCTGAATGGGCTTATACTGTGTGAAATGTGTGAATGGGGATAGGATGGAATTGTTTTCGGTGCAGGTATTGATGGGCTGAATGGCCTCCTTCTGCACTGTATGGATTATATTCTATGTTCCAAAAGCTCAGAGCTCCGTATAAGCACTGTGTATTGTTTGGGACAGCTTAGAGGGAGCTTTACCCTGTATGTAACCCTGTGCTGTTCAGAATCATAGAATCCCCACAGTGTGGAAGGAGGCCATTTGGCCCATCGAGTCTGCACCGACCACAATCCCAGCCAGATTCTATTCTCGTAATCCCACATATTTACCCAGCTAATCCCCTGACACTAGGGTCAATTTAGCAGAGCCGATCAACCTAACTTGCACATCTTTGGACTGTGGGAGGAAACCCACGCAGACATGGGGAGAATGTGCAAACTCCACACAGACAGTGATCCGAATCCGGAATTGAACCCGGGTTCCTGGCGCTGTGAGGCAGCAGTGCTAACCACTGCACCACCATGACGTCCCTTTTTTCTTAAATGCAAATTCTTTAAACTCTTCAAATATTCATAGAATCCTACAGTACAGAAGGAGGCCATTCGACCCATCGAGTCTGCATCGACCATAATCTTACCCCAGGCCCTATCCCCACAACTCCACGTATTTACCCCGCTAACCCCTCTAACCTACACATCCTGGGACACTAAGGGACAATTTAGCATGGCCAATTAACCTAACCTGCACATCTTTGGAGTGTGGGAGGAAACCGGAGCACCTGGAGGAGACCCACGCAGACATGGGGAGAAGGTGCAAACTCGACATAGACAATCTGGGAATCGAACCCAGGTCCCTGGAGCTGTGAGGTAGCAGTGCTAACCACATTCGAAGCTGATAAAGTTGTTTATTGTCTTGTGTTTACCAGCATCGCTCTGTACAGCAAGGTTGGAGAGCCAGGCCGCGTGCACCAAACAGTTGAAATCTGGCTGAAGTACTGCAATAGTCCGAGTGCCCTGGGCTGTGGTCCAGGGCTGGTGTTGGAGATGTATCTGCTGCATGTGCTGCTACCGCTTGGGCTTCATGCAGAAGCAGAAGAAGTGATTCTGGACACGGTATTGTTGACAGAGCAGCAGAGGGGAACAATGCTACAAGTCATAGAGAATAGGAGGACCCAGCAAATGGAGCAAGCGTCAGTGGACAGCAGGAGCCTCATCCCAGCAGGCTGTAGCCAGCGCAGACAGCCAGGTAATGACGTTCCAGTGCGGATTCCCTCCCTCACTCTGTGTAACTATGTTTATCCTCATCCAGCAAAAGTACAGCTGCTGCTCCGCAAGGCTGTTTACCCCTTTTCCCTGAACTGACAGGGATACTTAGTTAATGGGTGCTAACAGCCCGCCCTCCACACTGTTCTGGTCTGCATTAGATACTCATCAACAGGATACTGAACCATGAAGGAAGTGAAGAAACATCATACAAGCTCAATCCTACTGTGGTTGCCCAGTGCTGAGGTTGCCCACACATGGCTCAGTGGTTAATAAAAATACAATACTGCTGCCTCACAGCGCCAGGGACCAGGATTTGATTCCTGGCATGGATCACTGTCTGTGCGGAGTCTATGTGCGGACATGCTGGTTAGGTGCATTGGTCACACTAAATTCTTCCTCAGTGTACCCGAACAGGCACTGGAGTGTGGTGACTAGGGAATTTTCACAGTAACTTCATTGCAGTGTAAGCCTAGTTGTGACACTAATAAATAGACTTTAAAAACAGTGTGGGGGACAGAATGAGGTAATTCACACATCAGTATGTTTGTCAGAGTATATCATCTATTCATACTCTGCTAGCAACAGAATAAATGGACTCTTGTAAACACGTGTTATTGAGTTAACAACTTCAGGAAATTTATAATGAATAATTATTCCCAGGAATGGGAAAAGTAAACATTGCCACCAACTTCTCTACATCACTCCCAACGGTATCATCAAAATCACCTCTCCATCTCCCACTGGCTTCTTCCCAGCACTCCCTCTCTCTCCCCACCTCCCCCAGCCCATGCTGTAGCTTTGAAACTTCTCTTAGCAAAGTCACAAATGATATCTTGTGTGACTGTGTCCCCCTTCACCAATACCTCTCTTGCTTCCATTCTTTACTATTCAGTCATAGTCATGGAGGTTTACAGCATGGAAACAGTTCCTTTGGCCCAACTTGTCCATGCCGCCCTCTTTTTTTAAACCCCAAAGCTAGTCCCAATTGCCCGCATTTGGCCCATATCCGTCTATACCTATCTTACCCGTGTAACTGTCTAAATGCTTTTTAAAAGACAAAATTGTACCTGCCTCTACTACGACTTCTGGCAGCTTGTTCCAGATGCCCACTACCCTCTGAAAAAATTGCCCCTCTGGACACTTTTGTGTATCTCCCCCCTCACCTTAAACCTATGCCCTCTAGTTTTAGACTCCCCTACCTTTGGGAAAAGATATTGGTTGATCGATGCCCCTCATTATTTTATAGACCTCTATAAGATCACCCCACGGTCTTCTACGCTCCAGAGAAAAAGTTCCCAGTCTATCCAGCCTCTCCTTATAACTCCAACCATCAAGTCCCAGTAGCATCCCAGTAAATCTTTTCTGTACTCTTTTCAGTTCAATAATCTCCTTTCTATAATGGGGTGACCAGAACTGTATACAGTATTCCAAATGTGGCCTTACCAATGTATTGTACAACTTCAACAAGACATTCCAACTCCTGTATTCAATATTCTGACCAATGAAACCAAACATGCTGAATGCCTTCTTCACCAATCTGTCCACCTGTGACTCCACTTTCAAGGAGCTATGAACCTGTACCCCTAGATCTTTTTGTTCTGTAGCTCTCCCCAACGCCCTACCATTAACTGAGTAAGTCCTGCCCTGGTTCAATCTACCAAAATGCATCACCTCACATTTATCTAAATCAAACTCCATCTGCCATTCGTCAGCCCACTGACACAATTGATCAAGATCCCATTGCAATCCAAGATAACCTTCTTCACTGTCCACTATGCCACAAATCTTGGTGTCATCTGCAAACTTACTAACCATGCCTCCTATATTCTCATCCAACTCATTAATATAAATGACAAATAACAGTGGACCCAGCACTGATCTCTGAGGCACACCGCTGGTCACAGGCCTCCAGTTTAAAGTACAACCACCTTCTGTCATAGAACATCGAACAGTACAGCACAGAACAGGCCCTTCGGCCCACGATGTTGTGCCGAGCTTTATCTGAAACCAAGATCAAGCTATCCCACTCCCTATCATCCTGGTGTGCTCCATGTGCCTACCCAATAACCGCTTAAATGTTCCTAAAGTGTCTGACTCCACTATCACTGCAGGCAGTCCATTCCACACCCCAACCACTCTCTGCGTAAAGAACCTACCTCTGATATCCTTCCTGTATCTCCCACCACGAACCCTATAGTTATGCCCCCTTGTAATAGCTCCATCCACCCGAGGAAATAGTCTTTGAACGTTCACTCTATCTATCCCCTTCATCATTTTATAAACCTCTATTAAGTCTCCCCTCAGCCTCCTCCGCTCCAGAGAGAACAGCCCTAGCTCCCTCAACCTTTCCTCATAAGACCTACCCTCCAAACCAGGCAGCATCCTGGTAAATCTCCTCTGCACTCTTTCCAGCGCTTCCACATCCTTCCTATAGTGAGGTGACCAGAACTGCACACAATACTCCAAATGTGGTCTCACCAAGGTCCTGTACAGTTGCAGCATAACCCCACGGCTCTTAAACTCCAACCCCCTGTTAATAAAAGCTAACACACTATAGGCCTTCTTCACAGCTCTATCCACTTGAGTGGCAACCTTTAGAGATCTGTGGATATGAACCCCAAGATCTCTCTGTTCCTCCACAGTCTTCAGAACCCTAAGCCAAGTCACTTGATGACTTGCTGGGCCAAGTCATCAAGCCAATTTTGTATCCATTTGGCTATGACACCCTGGATCTTGTGAGATTTAACTTTATGCAACAACCTATCTTGCGGTACCTTATCAAAGGCCTTGTTAAAGTCCATGTAGATAACATCAACTGCACTGTCCTCATCTACCTTCTTGGTTACCCCTTCAAAAAACTCACTCCAATTTGTGAGACATGATTTTCCACTCACAAAGAGAATCATCTTCAATGGCTTCTCTTCCCATCCCTTCACCATCAAACCTGTAGTGCACTAAAGATCCTTCTGTTACTCAGTGACATTATCCAAAAGCACAATGTCAGTTGCCTCATGTACACTGACGGCGTCCAGCTCTCCCTCCTACTCCCCCACTGCTTCAGAGTTACCAAGTTGTTTATATGATGTCTGCATGAGACCAAACTTTCTGCCATTAAATATTAGGAAGACATTGGCAGTCCTCATCCCCAGTTACCCCACACACATTCTGTTTCTTAGTCACCAACTCGATCCCTGTCCTTGACTACTGTCTCAGGCTAAACCAGACCATTTGTAACCTTCATTTCATATTTGATTCAGACGTGCTTATGACTACACATTCACACCATCACTAAGACCATCAATTTCTATCTCTGATATTGCCCAACTCTCTGTCTCAACTCAACCGCTGCTGCAATCCTCTCCTATGCCTCTGTTAGCTTGAAACTTGATTCAACCACTGTCCTGAACAAACTCCCATCTTGCATGCTCTTAACAGTATTGACGCAATTGAGTTTTAGAAAAATGATGGAAGCTCGTTATGATGTCGTATCTTCTCTCTCTCTCCAGCAGAAAACTCTTTCTTCAAAGTTATCCAGCAAGTCCTGGCCTTGTCCACTAGGTGTCTACATTCAATATTTCTTCGCAAGTTATTTTTGGCTGTGTTTTTAGCCTACCTGCTGATTGTCAGACTGGACCCTGGTGAGTGTGTTCCACTAGTTGATGTTTCCCCTTTCTCCCAACTTCTTTCTCCAAAGACATGGATGTAGATGACATTTTTCCCTGAACTCTGACAATGCTGTTCTCAGAGCAGTCAGTAAGACTCTTTTATTACGAGTATCTATCCCTCCTGACAATATGAGCCATGATGTGGAGATGCTGGTGTTGGGCTGGGGTTGTCAAGATGAGAGGTCACACGACACCAGGTTATAATTCAATAAGTTTATTTGAAATCACAAGCTTTCGGAGCACTTAGTTTCACAGACCTCTCCACTCCATAAGCCTTTTTTTTTCCTTCATTCAGTGGACATGGGCTTCGCTGGCTGGGCCAGCATTTATTGCCCATCCCTAATTGCCCTTGAAACTAAGTGGCTTGCTGGGCCATTTCAAAGTGCAGTTGAGAGTCAACCACATTGCTGTGGCTCTACAATCATATGTAGGCCACACCGGGTAGAGATGACAGATTTCCTTTCCTCAAGGACATTAGTGAACCAGATGGGTTTTTCCAACAATTGACAATGGTTTCTCATCAGTAGATTATTAATTCCAGATTTATTTTTTATTGAATTCAAATGCCATCACCTGCCGTGGCAGAATTCGAACCCAGGCCCCCAGAACATTAGCTGAGTTTCTGGATTAATAGTCTAGCGATAATACCACTAGGCCATTGCCTCCCTTTCTACTGACACTAAAGCTTATTCAGCACGTAACTAATTCTCTAGAAGTGCTTAACTAATTTCAAACAGCTCCAATGATTCTAGGACATTGTACTATGGCTTTTGCCCAGATTTGCTAATCCTATCACCACAGCAGATCTGTACTGAACTGTCCCCAATCAAGAGTCTACCTAACAGTAACTGCATTGTTGCTTAGATTTCTTCTGGTCATTTGAACACTGGATTTTAAATTTCTGATCCAAAATTATTATTTAGGCTCAGAATTGCAAGATAGGAATCATTAATCTGTGGTGTATTAGGGTTACCACCATATGCATGGTGGAGATTGGCCAAGAGGTGACTTGTTGAAACGACTACAGTGGTATCCTGAGTACTGAAACCAAGATACAAGTGTTGGAGGAGATTGGGTTATTGCAAAAGGGCAGAGGCTCTTGGGCTTTCTGACTTTGAGATATCTAAGAAGCAAGCACTGAGAGAAAGTAAATATTATTTCAATTTTAAGAGTAGGGTAAGGAAATTCGAGGATTGATACCAGTAAGTTCTTCTCTGACCAACACATGGGATGGACTCTTGCACAGAAAATGACCACCTGACCCAGGTTTTTCAAAGACCCCCTCAACCTGTCCCAGCCCCCTACTCTTTGCCTATGAACCAACATTCCTTTGGGAATGTTGAGTCTGTTTTCTCCATCCATTCTCTCGTCTCTTCACTCCCATTCTCACTGATCAGTACAATTGACTGCTTATCAATTTCTCAATGACCTTATTTGTTCCTATTGCTGTCTTTTTCCAAAGCCTCTCCAGCAGCCATATCTTGGCTCCCCAGTCTCCGGAACATCATCAGTCAGATTTGGAAGACTATGTTTGCTCCCTACAACAAGGCAAGAATTGGCAAGTGAGTGTTGGTGTGTCCTGTTTGAGGTCTTTGTCGAGTAGATGCAGATGAAGTCCTGGAAGCAGAGAAAATTCACAGTGACCAGCATCAGCAAACCATTCTGCATTGTCAAGTCTCTCTGTTTTACAGCCTCAGTATGGGGCAGATTAGAGAAATGTTATTGTTTTGTTCAACCTTCTCCAGCAATAACTCCTCCAATTAACGCACTAATCTGTGGCCAGGGCAGTGATTATGTCTGTTTATCTATTGCTGCTGTTAGTGTAGCCTGGACATGGGATCTTTCTGATCTGTCTATCGGCAGCTACCGGGCGGCACGGTAGCACAGTGGTTAGCACTGCTGCTTCACAGCTCCAGGGTCCCGGGTTCGATTCCCGGCTCGGGTCACTGTCTGTGTGGAGTTTGCACATTCTCCTCGTGTCTGCATGGGTTTCCTCCGGGTGCTCCGGTTTCCTCCCACAGTCCAAAGATGTGCGGGTTAGGTTGATTGGCCAGGTTAAAAAAAAAAAATTGCCCCTTAGAGTCCTGGGATGTGTAGGTTAGAGGGATTAGCGGGTAAATATGTGGGGGTAGGGCCTGGGTGGGATTGTGGTCGGTGCAGACTCGATGGGCCGAATGGCCTCCTTCTGCACTGTAGGGTTTCTATGATTTCTATGAATGTTGTCCTGTAAATGGATTGTGTTGAAGGATTGTCCATTGCAATCAATACAACACAGATTTCCAAAGAAGCTGACTCTGGCAATGCTATGGAGCGAATCAAATGGGGTGCATTTTTGTGTGTAATCTGTAGCAAAATGGCAATTAAAGTTCCACCTAAACTTGACATTTGTTTTGACTTTGTTGTTGGGAATTAAGTTTCCTGAGGTGTTTCTATCTGTTAATTGAGGTTAAGTTTCCTGAACTGTAATTCTATCTATTAATTGGGATTAAGTTTCCTGGGCTGTGATCCTATCAGCTTGATTTTGCTAAGATTGTTGACACCCTGTCAGGAACCATCCCCAGGTCCTGATGCCAGTGGAGGTCAGAGTGGATGCATGTCAGCATTTTGTATGGTGTGACCACAACATCCATCCAGTTTTGGATGTGAATAGTGGGCTCAGCGGCAAGTAGTGGGCCATTTAATGGGTTCCTGTCAGCCTTCAAAGTGCATACAGTTGTGCAGGACCAGTCTCTTAGCACATCAACATGGAGGCTGTTGTGGGAGTGGACCCCACAGTTCTGCAACACCTTCCTGCAGGTGATGGTATTCTGAACCAGGAGGAACACCTTGTATTAAGAGAGTGATGATGGAAAGAGACCAACCAGATGGTGAAGGACTTTGGACATTGCCTGAGAGATCAGCAGCTACATTGTGGTAATGGAGTCATTATGTCACAGGAGGCCATTCCACTCGTTGAGTCTCTGCTGTCCTCTGCATAGCAACAGTAAGAGTTTTAACAACACCAGGTTAAAGTCCAATAGGTTTATTTGGTAGCAAATGCCATTAGCTTTCGGAGCGCTGCTCCTTCGTCAAATGGAGTGGATATCTGCTCTCAAATTATCCACTCCATCTGACGAAGGAGCAGCACTCCGAAAGCTAATGGCATTTGCTACCAAATAAACCTGTTGGACTTTAACCTGGTGTTGTTAAAACTCTTACTGTGTTTACCCCAGTCCAACGCCGGCATCTCCACATCATCTCTGCATAGCAATCCAGTCTATCCCATTCCCCTGAACTATTCAAAGAACAATACAGCACAGGAACAGGCCCTTCGGCCCTCCAAGCCTGTGCCGCTCATGTGCCCAACTAGACCATTTGTTTGTATCCCTCTATTCCCAGTCTGTTCATGTGGTTATCTAGATAAGCCTTAAACGCTCCCAGTGTGTCCGCCTCAATCACCTTGCTTGGCAGTGCATTCCAGGCCCCCACCACCCTCTGTGTAAAATACGTCCCCCTGACATCTGTGTTGAACCTTGCCCCCCTCACCTTGAACCTGTGACCCCTTGTGTTCTTCACCTCTGACCTGGGAAAAACCTTCCCACTGTTCACCCTATCTATGCCTTTCATAATTTTATACACCTCTATTAGGTCGCCCCTCATCCTCCCTCTTTCCAGGGAGAACATCCCCAGTTTACCCAATCTCTCCTCATAGCTAAGACCCTCCATACCAGGTAACTTCCTGGTAAACCTTTTCTGTACTCTCTCCAAAGCCTCCATGTCCTTCTGGTAGTGTGGCGACCAGAACTGGACGCAGTATTCCAAATGTGGCCGAACCAACGTTCTATACAGCCGCAACATCATATGCCAACTTTTATATTCTATGCCCCGTCCAATAAAGGCAAGCATGCCATATGCCTTCTTGACCACCCTCTCCCCCTGTGCTGCCACCTTTTAAGGACCTGTGGACTTGTACACTCCTGTGTTTCCTGTAGGTTTATTTCTTTCAAATGTCTAATTTCTAATTTGCTTTTGAAATCATTTATCATCTTTGCTTCCAACTCATTACCACTCAGTGTAAAAACATTCCTCCTCACATTCCTCTCTGTATCTCCTTCATAGAACATAGAACAATACAGCACAAGAACAAGCCCTTCAGCCCACAAAGTTGTGCCGAACATGAAGCCAAATAATACTGATCCCTTCTGCCTTGCTCCAGACCCCTCTATTCCTGACATATTCTTGTGTTTATCTAAAAGCCACATAAACACTCCTATTGTATCTGCCTGTACCACCACCCCGGCACAAAACCTTAAATCCATGTCCTCTAATCTTTGTATGATCAACCAATGGGAACAGCGTTTCTTTGCCTACCTTATCTAAACCTGTCTTCACCTTGTACACCTCTATCAGACCTGCCCTTCACTCCAGTGAGAACAATCACAGCTCCTCCAGCCTAACCTTGTCACTAAAGCCCCCTCATTCTTGGAACCATTCTGGTAAATCTCCCTCCGCACCTTCTCAAAGATCTTCACACCCTTCCTAAAGTGTGGTGACCAGAATTGGGCACACATCTCTCTGGCCAATGCCTAACTAGAGCCTTATAAAGGTTCAGCATAACTTTTCTACTTTTGGACTCAGCGTTTCTATTCTTGAAGCCCAAGATCCCATGTATATATTGTGTATCACAGCCAAGGAGCAAGGGCACACCTCCATGTGGTCAAAGGGAAGAGGCCAAGTTTTCTGGGGCATGACTGGTTCAGCAAAATTCCATTGAACTGGGTTGAGTTAAGTCTGCAGGATGGATGTATGTTATGGGGATCAAAAATGCCGTTTGCAAGTCTTGGATGAAATTCGTGAGGCTCATCCGGGTGCTTCTAGAATGAAAATTCCAGCCAGGTCATACATTTGGTGGCCGAATATGGATCTGGACTTGGAGAACGCAATGAAATCCTGTTCAACATGTCAGGTAACCCAGAGATGGCGCCACCAGTGCCATTTCAGCCTTGGGAGTGGCCTGATAGCCAGTGGTCCAGACTACATGTGGACTCTGCAGGACCTTTTATGAACCGCATGTTTTTTTGTGGTAGATGTGCATTTGAAATGGTTGGAAGCACACATCATGAGTAATATTACAGCTGCTGTGACGATTGAGAAACTACTTCAAATTTTTGCAACTCATGGTCTACCAGATTTGTTTATTTTGGGTAAGAGCACCATGTTTATAAATTTATTTCAAGAATTCATGCCAAAGAATAGTATTCGCCATGTGCATACTGTGCCATTTCATCCAGTTTCGAATGGTTTGGTGGAGTGAGCTGTTCAACTCTGATGGAGAGTTTGAAGAGAATGGTAGGTGATCCTTTGAGTACAAAGCTCTCCAGATTTTTATTCCCTGCCACATCACACCAGAATTCACAACTGAGCTCTCACCAGTGGAACTGTTTGATAGCAGACTGAAGTCTCATCTGGATCTGCTTCATCCAGAGTTCAAGAGCAAAAGTAAGCAGGAGACAAGAGAAGCAGAAGGAAGAATACAGAGAGGCAGTTCAAACCAGATGATCAGGTTTACATTAGGAACTTTGGTAGTAACCAGAAGTGGTTACCATGAATAATTTTAAACCAGAGTGGACCAATATCTTGGGTCGTCAGACTGCGAAATGGAAGAGTTGTTTGCAGACACCAAGACCATATTTGTGTACATTGTGACTCAGAGTCAGGAAAAGTTTCAAATAACATGGCACAAAGTAATGCTGCTGTGGGCATTCACTACAAAGTGTTTCCAAGTTTGCCAGTTGACTCTGCTGGGGGAGTGGAAGTGGAACATTCCGTTACAGATTCTTGATCTACCTTTTCATCTATGATTCCAGATCAACCATTACAAGATTCACCTGTGGTTTGCATAGGTCGCAACAAAATCACAAGACTCCTCACACATTCTTGAAGGAAGGGATGGAAATGATGTAGACATTACCTTTGTTGTATTTCTTTCCTGAAAGGAGAGAAATTCAAGGGGGGGGGGGAATAAGCTTCGGTATTCTTATAAGCCTTTTTTCCTATGTCATTGTCTTACTGCCGTCTGAGGGTTCTGAGTATGTGCGGGTTTCGGAGGGCTTTTCAGTCTGCAAGAGAATGTTCTGCAAGCAAGACCCGTTTTACTCGTGTTCCTGTTTTCATAGTTATTGCTGTTGCTGTTTATAAACTTTGTTATTTTATTGTATA
Source organism: Mustelus asterias (assembly GCF_964213995.1). NCBI lineage: Eukaryota > Metazoa > Chordata > Chondrichthyes > Carcharhiniformes > Triakidae > Mustelus > Mustelus asterias. The sequence goes on along the minus strand of NC_135809.1, from coordinate 67,481,535 downwards.
AAGATTCTTCTTTTGACAATACATTTGACTACTTTTATTCAAGTTACTACCCTTACAAAGAACAAAGAAAAGTACGGCACAGGAACAGGCGCTTTGGCCCTCCAAGCCTGTGCCAATCATGCCTAAACTAAAACTGTATGCACTTACGGAGTTCGTATCCTTCCATTCCCATCCTATTCATGTATTCATCTAGTTGCCACTTAAATGCCGCTATCGTACCTGCTCCCACTGCCTCCCCGGGCAGTGTGTTCCAGACATTTACCACCCTCTGTAAAAAAAAAAAAAATTCTCCCACATCTCTAAACTTTTCCCCACACATTTTTCCCCCAGTACTTGAATTTTCTACCCGAGGAAAGAGCATCTGACTATCCACTCTGTCCATCCCATTCATAATCTTGTAGGCCTCTTATCAGGTCACTCCTCAACCTCTGTCATTCCAGTGAGAACAAACCGACTTTATCCAATCTTTGTTCATAACCAATACCCTCCAGACCAGGCAACATCCTGGTAAATCTCTTCTGTACACAATATTCTAAATGAGGCCTAACTAAGATTCTGTACAACTGCAGCATGACCTGCAAATTTTTATATTCAATGCCCCGACCAATGAAGGCAAGCATGCCGTATGCCTCCTTGATTATTTTATCCATCTGCGTTGCCACTTTCAGTGATCGGTGGACATGTACGCCCAGATCTCTCTGCCTGTCAATATTATATTCCTAAGGGTTCTACCATTTACTGTATCATCCCTACATGCTTTGGACCTTCCAAAATGTGATATCTCTCACTAGTCTGGATTAAACTCCATCTGCCATTTCTCTGCCCAAGTCTCCAACCAGTCTATATCTTGCTGCATCCTCTGACAATCCTCTTCACTGTCTGCAACTCCACCAATTTTTATGTTGTCTGCGAACTTACAAATGAGACCAGCTACATTTTGCTCCAAATCATTTATCTATACTATGAATAATAAAGGTCCCAGAACTGATCCCTGTGGAACACCACTAGTCACAGTCTTCCATTCAGAAAAGCACCCCTCTACTGCTACCCTCTGTCTTCTATGACCAAGCCAGTTCTGTATTCATCTTGCCAGCTCTCCTCTGATCCTTCACCTTTCGTACCAGTCTACCATGAGGCTTGTCAAAGGCTTTACTGAAGTCATAGAATCATCATAGAATCATAGAAACCCTACAGTGCAGAAGGAGGCCATTCGGCCCATCGAGTCTGCACCGACCACAATCCCACCCACGCCCGACCCCCACACATTTACCCGCTAATCCCTCTAACCTACGCATCTCAGAACTCTAAGGGGCAATTTTTAACCTGGCCAATCAACCTAACCCGCACATCTTTGGACTGTGGGAGGAAACCGGTGCACCCGGAGGAAACCCACGCAGACACGAGGAGAATGTGCAAACTCCACACAGACATTAAATTAAGCATAAACAGCAGCAGAGGCTGGTTGCGCATAATGGCCTGTTTCTGTGTCTTGTATCTTGTGAGATGTGCGCCCAGTGCCAATCCTCGTACGAAGGAAGGGATGGAAACTATGTAGGTTTGGAAGGATGCTAGTGTAAGTCCTGGGCCAGTGCAATGTTAGGATCAACACATCTGATTGTGAATGTTGGTGGTGGAATGGGATAGTTAACTTTAACTGAACTCTGTATCCTCAGTGAAGAAAAACATAAGACATTGTTCAAGAGAGGAGTGGTTCAGGGGGTAGTGTAGCTAACCTGGCAATCTTGATCCCAGAGGGGAGGAGGTTGCCTCAGTGCAGACGGTCAGTGATGGTGAGATTGTAACACGGCAGAAAGATGGTGAAAGTTTATTCACTGATACTAAGGGAAATTATGGAGTTATTAGCCATAATTTTCCAGTCCTCCTTTCACTTGGTTGGAGACATAGAATCCTACAGTGCAGAAAGAGCTCATTCGGCCCAATGAGTCTGCACTGACACTCCAACCGAGCATCTTCCCCAGGCCCACCACCTGCCCATCCCTCTAACCCCACGTATTTACCCCGACCCACCATCTCTCCCACATGTACACCAAACCATTCCCCCCCCCTCCCACCTACCTGACCAACAAAAAAAAACCCTTTCCTTCCTCCCCACCCCCCGCCACACAAATGTTCCCCCCCAACCTCTCCACTACCCCAGAAAAGAGAAGACTAGCATGAATAAAAAGGAAAAGCTCCAGGAGACAAGAAGACAACAAGGCCTGCACGACAGCGCAGAGTTGCTGAGCAGAGACTGATAGCCAAGTTCCGCACACATGAGGACGGCCTCAACCGGGATCTTGGGTTCATGTCACACTATCTGTAACCCCCACGACTTGCCTGGGCTTGCAAAATCTCACTAACTGCCCTGGCTGGAGACAATACGCATCTCTTTAACCTGTGCTTGGCCCTCCACTCACATTGTCTGTACCTTTAAGACTTGATTACCTGTAAAGACTCACATTCCAACCATTATCTTGTAAATTGAGTTTGTATCTGTATATTCCCTGTTAGTGAACACAACCCCTCACTCACCTGAAGAAGGAGCTTGAGACTCCGAAAGCTAGTGTTGCCAAATAAACCTGTTGGACTTTAACCTGGTGTTGTGAGACCTCTTACTGTGCTTACCCCAGTCCAACGTCGGCATCGCCACATCATAGCATTTATTGTCCATCCCTAGTTGTCCTTGAGAAGATGGTGGAGAGCTGCCTTCTTGAATTGCTGCAGTCCATGTTCTGAGAGTTGACCCACAATGCCATGAGGGAGGGAATTCCAGAATGTTCACCCAGTGACGGCTTGGGTTTTGAAGGTGCTGTCTAAGGATCTTTGGTGAATTGCTGCATCTTGTAGATAGCACACACTGCTGCTACTGAGCATTGTTGGTGGAGAGAGTGGATGTTTGTGGATATGGTGCCAATCAAGCAGGCTGCTTTGTCCTGGATGGTATCAAGCTTCTTGTGTTGTTGGAACTGCACTCGTCCGGACAAGTGGGGAATATTCCATCACACTCTTGACCTGTAGATGGTGGACAGGCCTTGGGGAGTCGGGAGGTGAGTTACTCGCCACAGTATTCCCAGCCTCTGACCTGCTCTTGTGCCCACTGTGTTTATATGGTGAGTCCAGTTGATTTTCTGGTCAATGGTAACCCCAAGGATGTTGACAGTGGGGATTCAGTGATGGTAACACCATTGAATGTCAAGGGGCGGTGGTTAGTGTGTCTCTTATTGGTGATGGTCATTGCCTGCCATTTGTGTGGCGTGAATATTACTTGCCACTTGTCAGCCCAAGTGTGGATATTGTCCAGATCTTGCTGCATTTGAACGTAACTTCAGTATCTGAGGAGTCGCGAATGGTGCTAAACATTGTGCAGTCATTGTCAAAGATTCCCCCTTCTGATCTTATGTTCATAGAATGTTCATAGAAACCCTACAGTACAGAAAGAGGCCATTCGGCCCATCGAGTCTGTACCGACCACAACCCCACCCAGGCCCCACCCCCACATCCCTACATATTTTACCCGCTAATCCCTCTAATCTACGCATCCCAGGACACTAAGGGGCAATTTTAGCATAGCCAATCAACCTAACCCGCACATCTTTGGATGGCGGGAGGAAACCGGAGCACCCGGAGGAAACCCACGCAGACACGAGGAGAATGTGCAAACTCCACACAGACAGCGACCCAAGCCAGGTCCCTGGAGCTGTGAAGCAGCAGTGCTAACCACTGTGCTACCGTGCTGCCCTCAGAGGGAAGGTCATTGATGAAGCAGCTGAAGATTGTTGGGCCTAGGACTCTACCCTGAGGGACTTCTGCAGAGATGCCCTGGAGCTGAGATGACTGACCTCCACAACCACAACTATCTTCCTGTGTACCAGGTATGACTCCAACCAGTGGAGAGTTCCTCCTGATATCCATTGATTCCAGTTTTGCTAGGGCTCCTTGATGCCACACTCGGTCAAATGCGGCCTTGATGTCAAGGGCTATTACTCTCACCCCACCTCTGGAATTCAGCTCTTTTGTCTACCTCTGAACCAAGGTAATGAGGCCAGGAGCTGAATGACCCTCGCGAAACCCAAACTGGGCATTATTGAGCAGGTTATTGAGCAGGTTATTGAGTGGGAATGGAGGGATACAAACGATTGGTCTAGTTGGACCAAGGAGCGGCACAGGCTTGGAGGACCGAAGGGCCTGTTTCCTGTGCTGTACTGTTCTTTGTTCTTTGTTATTGCTGAGTCGGCGCTGCTTGATTGCACTGTTGATTACCCCTTCCATCACTTTACTGATCATTCGAGAATAGACTGATTGGGTGGTAATTGGTCGGGTTGGATTTGTCTTGGATCTTGGTGTATAGGGCACACAATTTACAGGTGATACATTTGGAAGCATTATGAACTGTGAGGAGAAAAGTGTGGAACTTCAAATGTTCTGAGATGGTGGTGTGGAAGGTGACATTTAATGAGAAGTGTGGAGTGATTAAGTGATTGGGTGGCACAGTGGTTAGCACTGCTGTCTCAGCGCCAGGTCAGTCTCAGCTTAATAGCTGAAGCAATGGCAGTAACTTTATTTTTTTTAATCTCCACTCTCAACATTCCGTTTGTTTTTAGAAACTTTCTGCTCCCCACCAGCGAGCAGTCACTGCTTCTCCATCTTTTTGAAAGTTGTGACATTGAAGTCAGATGTTCCCAGTTTTCATCACACCCTCTCCTGTACCTTTCTCACCCTCTCCTCTCCCCAACCCACTCTCTCCCCTGCCTCTCCCTCTTCAATTTCTCCTTCGTACCCCACACTCTCATTTATCCTTCCCATTTTATCCAACCCTTCTCCTCCCTCCCCCCTCTCCACCCCCTCCCTCCTCTCCACCCCCCCCCCCTTTCTCCTGCTCTCTCTATTTCCGTCTTTCCACACCTCATCTTCCTCCTCCTTTCCCTCTTTCCCTGTTCCTATTTCAATCATTCCTCCTCTGTTTATTTCTCCAGTTAATTCTATATTAATTGTGTACAGACATGGGCATTAACTGGGGGATTACTCTATAGAGGGGGTGGTTTGCAGAGAGGGAGCTCCGGGCTGCCAAGTTGAGACACACTGAGGGAGTGAGTTGGAAGTCACGGGAAGAAGTGAACAGTATCCAGTTCGCAGGCAAATTCAGCAAGAACCCCGCCTCTCCTCTACCTCCTCCTGCCCTCCTCCCCCCGCCTTTATATCTCTCCCTCTCGGATTGGGAGATCTCCCTTCTCTTTCTGACGGTTCAGTTTCGTTCTGAGGTGGCAAATCCTGGGAAACGAAAGTGAAAGAGACAGAGGAGAGTTCCCGGTCTGGACGGCAGGAGCCCGGTGGAGGGTAGGTAGGGGATGTGAGTGAGTGTCCGCGGGTTAACACCCCGAGTTCAGTCCTGACAATTTCTGATCACTCGCTGTGTCGTTTTTGGCTCCTGTGATCTGAATAAACAGACTGTCATTTTGATTTTGTGTTGCTCCTTCTCAAACTATCTGCTAATGTTTAGAACAGAATTTCATTCCCCATAGCCAACCTGTCACTGTACAAATGCAAAGCTGGAAGCCTCAGTGGCAGTAAACTCCAGATTGCTTTTTAATTAAAGACCTAAATTCGTACATCAGTGACCCATTAAACAGGATCAAATTCATTCCTGACTTTATTAGATGATAGCCTTTTTGAGATGTTTGTTTTTTTCTTTAATCAGATAAAGGCTTTTGACGTCCGTGGTAGGGAAGTTGTTGGAGAGGATTCTTAGAGACAGGATGTATGTGCATTTAGAACGGAACGATCTCATTAGTGACAGACAGCATGGTTTTGTAAGAGGGAGGTCGTGCCTTACAAATTTGGTGGAGTTTTTTGAGGAAGTGACAAAAACAGTTGATGAAGGAAGGGCCGTGGATGTCGTCTATATGGATTTCAGTAAGGCATTTGACAAAGTCCCACATGGCAGGTTGGTTAAGAAGGTTAAGGCTCATGGGATACAAGGAGAAGTGGCTAGATGAGTGGAGAACTGGCTTGGCCATAGGAGACAGAGGGTAGTGGTCGAAGGGTCTTTTTCCGGCTGGAGGTCTGTGACCAGTGGTGTTCCGACAGGGCTCTGTACTGGGACCTCTGCTATTTGTGATATATATAAATGATTTGGAAGAAGGTGTAACTGGTGTAATCAGCAAGTTTGCGGATGACACGAAGATGGCTGGACTTGCGGATAGCGAAGAGCATTGTCGGGCAATACAGCAGGATATAGATAGGCTGGAAAATTGGGCGGAGAGGTGGCAGATGGAGTTTAATCCGGATAAATGCGAAGTGATGCATTTTGGAAGAAATAATGTAGGGAGGAGTTATACAATAAATGGCAGAGTCATCAGGAGTATAGAAACACAGAGGGACCTAGGTGTGCAAATCCACAAATCCTTGAAGGTGGCAACACAGGTGGAGAAAGTGGTGAAGAAGGCATATGGTATGCTTGCCTTTATAGGACGTGGTATAGAGTATAAAAGCTGGAGTCTGATGATGCAGCTGTATAGAACGCTGGTTAGGCCACATTTGGAGTACTGCGTCCAGTTCTGGTCGCCGCACTACCAGAAGGACGTGGAGGCATTAGAGAGAGTGCAGAGAAGGTTTACCAGGATGTTGCCTGGTGTGGAGGGTCTTAGCTATGAGGAGAGATTGGATAGACTGGGGTTGTTCTCCTTGGAAAGACGGAGAATGAGGGGAGATCTAATAGAGGTGTACAAGATTATGAAGGGTATAGATAGGGTGAACAGTGGGAAGCTTTTTCCCAGGTCGGAGGTGACGATCACGAGGGGGTCACAGGCTCAAGGTGAGAGGGGCGAAGTATAACTCAGATATCAGAGGGACGTTTTTTACACAGAGGGTGGTGGGGGCCTGGAATGCGCTGCCAAGTAGGGTGGTGGAGGCAGGCACGCTGACATCGTTTAAGACTTACCTGGATAGTCACATGAGCAGCCTGGGAATGGAGGGATACAAACGATTGGTCTAGTTGGACCAAGGAGCAGCACAGGTTTGGAGGGCCGAAGGGCCTGTTTCCTGTGCTGTACTGTTCTTTGTTCTTTGAATTATATCTAAGGTTTATATTTAAGTTATATTTAAAGTTTTTAGCACCAAGTGAATTCACACAGAGCCTTCTGCAAAGGACAGTTTGCGAGTGTTCCTGTCTATTTTACAATACTAAAGTGAAGATAGAATTATGAAATCCTCCAGTGCAGAAAATGGCCATTCAGCCCATTGAGCCTGCACTGACTCTCCATCCCTCTCCTCCACCCTATCCCCATAACCCTGTGCATTTAGCATGACCAATCCACTTAACTTACACATCTTTGGACTGTGGAAGGAAACTGGAGCATGCATAGGAAACCCACACAGAAATGGGAAAAATGTGCAAACTCCACACAGTCACCCAAGGCTGGAATCGAACCAGGGTCCCTGATGCAGCGAGGCAGCAATGCAAACCACTGTGCTGCCCAATCATTATTATCAGGATGAACAGGAGCTCTTAAATGTTAGTTATGGTGCCTCACACGGTTAATTGATATTCACACCCATTGCAGTGATAACATGGGATTGCTGTGCTCACTGAATAAAATAAAACCTTAGAACAGCCCTGCTAACCTGGGGACTGGGAGCTGCAGCTGATAGCAGAGATGTAGGAATCGGTTTGTGAGACTGGATGTTAAGATGGTTTATGCTCAGATCAGTTAACTCTGGATTGGACAAGCCTTATTCTTCTCCCTCACACCTGAACAGAGTGAGACTGAGTTCAGTAACAGATCCTTATTTAATTGTAACTCTACATGCTGTAAAATAAAGTGGCTTAATTCATATTCTGCCCATCAATCTTTAATGAATTGTCACATCAATTGGAGATGGCAGAGTGAAAAACAGGGATTTTGATAACTCCCAGCTCCTGACTAGGTTTCTTTGTGATGTTTGTCATTGGGAACTATAGTAATTCAGCCAAACGCCAGTTTCCCGTCAACACTCTTTATTGTCCATCAAAGGAAAGGGCTGCTCCTGCGGCTTACAGTCAGGTAGTCTTCACCTCAAGACTTACAACTTAGTGTGACAGTTGGTGTCTCAGTGAGGGAGTGCTGCTCGGGCTGCAGTGGAGAGTGACAGTTGGTATCTCACTGAGGGAGTGCTGCTCGGGCTGCAGTAGAGTGTGACAGTTGGTGTCTCAGTGAGGGAGTGTTGCTCGGGCTGCAGTGGAGAGTGACAGTTGGGGAAGTGTGGGGAAGTTTTTTTGTTTTCTTTTTTTCTTGCTGGTAATGGCTTCAGGGATGGCAGTTCAGGCAGTATGCTGCATCTCCTGTGGGATGTATGTGGTGAGGAAATCCAGTAGTGTTTCAGGAGATTTTAGTTGTAAGAAGTGCATTAGATTGCAGCTTCTGGAGGAGCGTGTAAAGGAGCTGGAGGGGGAGGTAGAGGAACTCCGCATAATTCGGGAGGCGGAGGTGGAAGTTGATAGGAGTTATAGAGAAATAGTAACTCCTAGAAATGAGGCTTGGGTCAATGCCAGGAGGAGGGGTAAGAAGCAATCGGGAAGACAATCCCCTGGGGCGGTTCCCCTCCATAATAGGTTTTCGGTGCTGGAGGCTACAGTTGAGGAGGAATCAACTGAGCATAGAGAGCAGATCTCTGGGGGTGAGCCGAGTGAGAAAGCTCAGGTGGTTAGGGGCTGTAAAAGACTGGGCCTTGTGATTGGGGACTCCACAATTAAGGGGACAGATAGGAGGGTCGGAACTAAAGGTAGGGACTCAGGGTTGGTGTGTTGCCTACCAGGGGCTGGGGTCCGGGATGTGTCTGACAGGGTATTCAGGACTCTTAGGGGGGAGGGAGATAAACCACAAGTTATTGTACATGTGGGGACACACGACATAGGGAGGATAGGGGAAGGGGATATTAGGCAGGGATTTATGGAGTTGGGGTGGAAACTAAAGGCCAAGACTGACAGAGTGGTTATCTCTGGACTCTTGCCTGTACCACGGGATAGTTTAGAGAGGAATAGGGAGAGGGAAGGTTTGAATTCATGGCTGAGGGGATGGTGCAGGAGGGAGGGGTTCAGGTACTTAAGCAATTGGGGCTCGTACTGGGGAAGGTGTGACCTCTATGAGAAGGATGGTCTACACCTTAATCAGAAGGGGACCAATATCCTGGGGGGTAAATTTGCTAAGGCCATGCAGGGAGGTTTAAACTGATTCGGGGGGGGGGAGGGATCCTGAGTAGTGGGGCTGAAAGTGAGGGATGCATGGATGGGGACTGCAATGCACGGCATTGCAGAGGTGGGGTGGAGCAGGGTTTGAAATGTGTATACTTCAATGCCAGGAGTATTCGCAATAAAGTGGGTGAACTTGCAGCGTGGATCAGTACCTGGGACTTCGATGTTGTGGCTATTTCAGAGACATGGATAGAGCAGGGGCAGGAATGGATGCTGCAGGTCCCGGGGTTCAAATGTTTTAGTCGAAGTAGGGAAGGAGGTAGAAGAGGGGGAGGGGTAGCATTATTGGTCAGAGATTGTATCACAGTGTCAGAGAGGAGGTTTGATGAGGACTTATCTGTTGAGGTAGTATGGGCGGAGATTAGAAATAGGAGAGGAGAGGTCACCCTGTTGGGAGTCTTTTATAGACCTCCTAAAAGTTCTAGAGAGGTTGAGGAAAGGATTGCGGAGTCAATCCTGCTTAGGAGTGAAAGTAATAGGGCAATTGTTATGGGGGATTTTAACTTGACTAATATTGACTGGAATTGTTATAGCTCTAGCTCGTTAGAGGGGTCAGTTTTTGTTCAAAGCGTGCAGGAAGGTTTTTTGACTCAGTATGTAGACAGGCCAACTAGAGGTGAGGCTATATTGGATCTGGTGCTGGGAAATGAGCCAGACCAGGTGCTAGACTTGGAAGTTGGTGTGCATTTTGGTGATAGTGACCACAATTCGGTTACGTTCACCTTAGTGATGGAAAGGGATAGGCATGAACCTCGGGCCAATGGTTTTAGCTGGGGGAAGGGTAATTATGAGGCTATTAGGAGAGAATTAGGAAACATAGGTTGGACTAGGAGATTACAGGGACTGGGAACGTCCGACATGTGGAGTTTTTTCAAGGAGCAGCTACTGCGAGTCTGTGATAGGTATGTCCCTGTCAGGCAAGGAGGAATTGGTAGGGCTAGGGAACCGTGGTGCACCAAAAAAGTTTCTTTGTTGGTTAAAAAGAAAAAGGAGGCTTATGTTCGGATGAGACGTGAGCACTCGGGTAGTGCACTAGAAAGCTTTAGATTGGCTAAGAGGGAGTTGAAGAGCGAGCTTAGAAGGGCTAAAAGGGGACATGAGAAGACTTTGGCGGATAGGGTTAAAGAGAATCCTAAGGCGTTCTATAGGTATGTCAAGAACAGAAGGTTGGTTAGGGCAAGTTTAGGGCCAGTTATAGATGGCAGAGGGAAGTTATGTGTGGAACCGGAGGAGATTGGTGAAGCATTGAACCAATATTTCTCTTCGGTGTTCACGCAAGGGGACATGAATATAGCTGAGGAGGACACTGGGTTGCAAGGGAGTAGAATAGACAGTATTACAGTTGATAAGGAGGATGTGCAGGATATTCTGGAGGGTCTGAAAATAGATAAATCCCCTGGTCCGGATGGGATTTATCCAAGGATTCTCTGGGAGGCAAGAGAAGTGATTGCAGAGCCTCTGGCTCTGATCTTCAGGTCGTCGTTGGCCTCTGGTATAGTACCAGAAGATTGGAGGTTAGCGAATGTTGTCCCATTGTTTAAGAAGGGGAACAGAGACTTCCCCGGGAATTATAGACCGGTGAGTCTCACTTCTGTTGTCGGCAAGATGTTGGAAAAAATTATAAGGGATAGGATTTATAGTTATTTGGAGAGTAATGAATTGATAGGTGATAGTCAGCATGGTTTTGTGGCAGGTAGGTCGTGCCTTACTAACCTTATTGAGTTTTTTGAGAAAGTGACCAAGGAGGTGGATGGGGGCAAGGCAGTAGACGTGGTATATATGGATTTTAGTAAGGCGTTTGATAAGGTTCACCATGGTAGGCTTCTGCAGAAAATGCAGATGTATGGGATTGGGGGTGATCTAGGAAATTGGATCAGGAATTGGCTAGCGGATAGGAAACAGAGGGTGGTGGTTGATAGTAAATATTCATCATGGAGTGCGGTTACAAGTGGTGTACCTCAGGGATCTGTTTTGGGGCCACTGCTGTTTGTAATATTTATTAATGATCTGGATGAGGGTATAGTTGGGTGGATTAGCAAATTTGCTGATGACACCAAAGTCGGTGGTGTGGTAGACAGTGAGGAAGGGTGTCGTAGTTTGCAGGAAGACTTAGACAGGTTGCAAAGTTGGGCCGAGAGGTGGCGGATGGAGTTTAATGCGGAGAAGTGTGAGGTAATTCACTTTGGTAGGAATAACAGATGTGTTGAGTATAGGGCTAACGGGAGGACTTTGAATAGTGTGGAGGAGCAGAGGGTGTATGTGTGCATAGATCCCTGAAAGTTGGGAATCAAGTAGATAAGGTTGTTAAGAAGGCATATGGTGTCTTGGCGTTTATTGGTAGGGGGATTGAATTTAGGAGTCGTAGCGTTATGTTGCAACTGTACACAACTCTGGTGCGGCCGCACTTGGAGTACTGTGTGCAGTTCTGGTCCCCACATTACAGGAAGGATGTGGAGGCTTTGGAGAGGGTGCAGAGGAGGTTTACCAGGATGTTGCCTGGTATGGAGGGGAGATCCTATGAGGAGAGGCTGAGGGATTTGGGATTGTTTTCGCTGGAAAGGCGGCGGCTAAGAGGGGATCTTATTGAAACATATAAGATGATTAGAGGTTTAGATAGGGTGGATAGTGATAGCCTTTTTCCTCTGATGGAGAAATCCAGCACGAGGGGGCATGGCTTTAAATTGAGGGGGGGTAGTTATAGAACCGATGTCAGGGGTAGGTTCTTTACCCAGAGGGTGGTGAGGGATTGGAATGCCCTGCCAGCATCAGTAGTAAATGCGCCTAGTTTGGGGGCGTTTAAGAGATCCGTAGATAGGTTCATGGACGAAAAGAAATTGGTTTAGGTTGGAGGGTCACAGTTTTTTTTTTTACTGGTCGGTGCAACATCGTGGGCCGAAGGGCCTGTTCTGCGCTGTAATGTTCTATGTTCTATGTTCTAACTCCAGTCTAGGTAAGATACAGTTTAAAAACCCCTGCAGGCTGCTTCCCATTGGTGAGCCTCCGCTTATTCAATAAGGAAGCTTGTATTCCATGAAGTCCACAGGGAAATCTATTGATGATCCCCCAAGGCCTTCATGGCCATCGTTACGTCATTTCCCCCCTTCAGTCAGTATCACTCCCAGCGCCCCCACTGCAAGGAGGTCCTTTCCATCACTTGACAGTCGATCGGAGGTCCATTGAAGGTAGGGCTGGGTCAGATGGTATATATTCACAGGGGACCTTCTTTACGGAGGGAATGTCACAGGGTTACTGAAGCAGGCTCCGCCTTGGGTCCTGGACGCAAATGTGATGGGCTTTTCCATCCCGTCTTTCCAGAGATATGGCAGTGCCACATCAACCCCGTACGGGGAAGTGGCACAAATTCAAATAAGTTCTTCCTTAGAACCACAGAAATGATAGAGCACAGAAGGGGGCCATTCGGACCATTTTATCCACACCGACCCAAAGACACCCAGGTGCCCTTTCTAATTCCACCTTGCTGCACACAACCCATGGCCCTGCAGATTACAGCACCTAAGGTACAGATTCAGGTACTTTTTGAACAGTTTTAGGGTCTCTGCCTCCACCACCAACTCAGGCAGCGAATTCTAGACACCCACCATCCTCTGCGTAAAGAAAGTTTTCCTTGTGTTCCCTCTAATCTTTTTGCCACTTAGCTTGAATCTATGACCCCTGTTTGTTTTTAACTCTCTGTCAAGGGAAACAGGTTCCTCCTTCTAGTCTCTCCCTAACCTTCACACTTTTGTATACCTCAATAATGTTACCCCTCAGTCTTTGTTCCAAGGAAAACAACCCCAACTTCTCCAATCTCTTCTCGTAGCTACAGTTCTCCAGCCCTGACAACATTCTAGTAAATCTTCTCTGCACCCTTCCCAGAGCAATTGCTTCCTGTGGTGTGGTGACCAGAACTGCACACAATACTCCAGTTGTAGCCTCACCAGTGTCCTATACAGTTTCATCATTATATTCCTACTTTTGTATTCCAGACTGGTGTCAGTGAAGGAGAACATTCCATATTCTTTCCTTAAACCTTATCTATCCATACTGCTACCTTTTGGGTCCTGTGCACTTGTACCCCAAGATCTGTCACTTCCTCTACCCCTCTCAGTATATTCCCGTTTACTGTTTGAGCTACCGAAATGCATTACCTCACACTTATCAGAGTTGAACTCCATCTGCCACTTTCCTGCCCACTCCACCAACCTATCTATACCAATTTGGAGCTTATAACTATCCTCTACACTCACCACTACACAGCCAATTTGAGTGTTGTCTGCAAATTTCCCAATCATGCCTCCCCCATGTTCAAGTCCAAATTGTTAGTATATAAAACAAACAACAGGGATTCCAACACCGATCCCTGTGGAACACCACTTGAAACAGTTTTCCATTGGCAAAGGCAGCTATCAACTATTACCCTTTATTACCCTTTGTTTCCTGTTATTATACCAACTTTGGATCCAATTTTCCACATCACCCTGCATTCCACTTTTTTGACCAGTCTGCCTTGGAATGTAGTAGTGCAGTACATGTTGTGTACATGGATTTTAGTAGCCTTACTAAAATCCATGTACACAACATCCACGGCACTACCCTCATCCTTGTCGCTTTCTTAAATAATTCAATCAAATTTGTAAGGTATGATCTTCCCTTAACAAAGCCATGCTGACTATCCCTGACTAGTTCATGTCCTTCTAAGCAACAGTTTATCTAAGCTAATTCTGATTCTAACAATTTGCCCACCACTGAAATAAGACTAAGTGGTCTATAATTGTTTCACAATTCCTTCATATCCTTTTTAAACAACAGAACCACATTTGCATTTCTTCAGCCCTCCGGCCCCTCACCTGTGTCTAGTGAAGATTGGAACATAATCCTCAAAGCATCTGCTATTTCCTCCCTGATCTCCTCCAATATCCTAGGGAGCAATCCATCCAGCCCTGGCGACTTATCCACTTTCAAGGATTCCAACTCCTCCAACACTTCCTTGTTGTGATTATTTTATCCAATATTTTACACTGCTCCTGTTGGATTACTATATCTGCATCATCCCTTTCGTTTGTGAATACAGAGGCAAACATTTCATTTAAAACTCTTCCCGTATCCTCTGCATCTTAACACAAGTTCCCTTCTTCAACTCTGATAGGTCCCACTTTTTCCTAACTATCCTTTTGTTTTTTTATATACTGGTAAAACATCTTTGGGTTTTCCTTAATCTTGCTTGCTAATATTTTTTCATGCCCTTTCTTTGATTTCCTTATTTCTTTCTCTCCTTGATCCTTGTACTTAGGGTCGAAATGGGCCAGTAAGTTGGATGACAGTAACTGACGTTTAACTTTAGAAAAAACCTCTGCCTGTGGAGCTTCCCAGGATCTTCCCTGATATTTTTGTAGTAAGGTATGCAAGAGAGTCAACGAGGAAGCCAAATTCGGGATAGATTTTCCATAATAATTGACTAGGGCGGCACGGTGGCACAGTGGTTAGCATTGCTGCCTCACAGCGCCAGGGACCTGGGTTCGATTCCCGGCTTGGGTCACTGTCTGTGTGGAGTTTGCGCATTCTCCCCGTGTCTGCGTGGGTTTCCTCTGGGTGTTCCAGTTTCCTCCCACAGTCTGAAAGATGTGCTCATTCGTGTATTGACCCGAACAGGTGCCAAAGTGTGGCGACTGGGGGAGTTTCACGATAACTTCATTGCAGTGTTAATGTAAGCCTTACTTGTGACTAATAAATAAAGTTTTTATTTTTAATCCCAGGAAAGATTTTAACTCCGTGGTCTTCCTTGGGGTTGGTGCTTCCTTGATGGTCTTTACTTTATCCTCTACTGGATGTAACCCCTTGCCATCTACTTGGTAGCCTAAATAGGTTACGTTGGCCGTTTGGAAAACGTATTTCTTCCTCTTCAAGTGAACTCTCGCTCTGGAAAATCTCAGCAAGACTTCTTCGAGGTTGGTCAGGCATTTCTGTTCTGAAGCCTCCATGACTAAGAGGTCATCTAAATATTCTGCTACCTTGGGTAACCTTTAAAGGACGTTCTCCATAACTCTAATAACTCATAACTCTTATAACTCCATAACTCATAGAGTCCCTTATGTGTGTTGATCGGCACATATTTCCAGGAGGAATCGTCCAATTCCAGATGAAGATCAGCGTGGTCATGTCTAACTTGGAGGACATCTTGCCGCCTGTTAACTTAGTGTAAAAATCTTCTATTCAGGGCATGGGTTATCTATTGAGTTTGGAGATCTGATTGACTGTTGGTTTATAGTCACCACAAAGACAAACTGATTTTTGGGGCTTAAGAACAGGAACTACGGGCATCGCCCATTCTACAAATTGCACAGATCTTTCAAGGCACCCTAGTTCAGTTTCCACCTTCTCCAGCATGGAGTATGAGACTGGCCTTGCTCTGAAATACCTAAGTGTAGCATTAGGGCTAATATAGATATTGGCCCTCTTGAACCCTACCCGCCCACACCTAGCCTGCAGATCCTGGTAAGAATAAGGCTTGCTCTGTGCCCCCTGTACACCAATGAATGGGAGACAAACTGATTGCTACTTGTAAGTTACTGGGGCCATTGTGCTGCCTTTTATTTTAAAGGTTCCCCCCCGTGTAGGTGGCTAGTCCAGTCTCTTCCAACCTCAGGAATTGGATGTCCGATTGGAGGTGCTATAGGTCTGTTCTCTGATAATGGAGACGGCAGATCCTGTGTCCACCTCCATCTTCAAGGGATGGCCATTCACCAGTTATTCTACCATTATTGGGGCAACTTTCGCTGTGATGATACAATTCAATTGTTACATTCCTATCTTTGGAAGGGGGATACCTGCGTGGTACACTTGGTTTTTTCACGAGGCAGCAATCGTCTTTTCTGTTCCTGAAACATCACTGTGCCTGTGTCCTTTGACAGTGCTTGCAATAATCTATCATCTGGCAACTGCACCTTTCTGGAGTATGTTCTCTTGTAATATTGGTGTCATCACTGCCTTTCCTTGTGCCGGGTGGTGACATTAAGGTTCTTATAGCGAATGGGGCCCTTTACCACCTGATTGACACAAGCACTCTCCATTGAGGATTTACTACACGAGGTCCCTTGAGGTTGGAGGATATTGCTGCCTGCTGCCCCTCAGCCATTTTTTCTGCATTCCAAGTGATAAAGCTATTTCAGCTCCTTCCTTAACAGTCCAAATTGGGTTCAGCTAACAGCCTCTTTTGGATGGTTAGGTCTTTTATGTCGCATATCAATCTGCCTCACAACATTTCATTAAGAGGCGGTCCAAATTCACAATATCCAGCTAATTTCTACAACAAGGTCAAGAACTTGGTGACAGATTCCCCAGGAGTTCTCCCAGCCATGCCGAAGTGATGTCTCTGGAGAGTTACAGGGAGCTTCAGGTCGTGATGTTTTTTCTCTCGGTCTACTAGTTTATTATAAGTTTTTGAATCAGAGGCATCCGGAGGGTCAGATGTCTTATCACGGCCCCGCATGCTATTAACAATATCACTTTTGTCTTTTGTCAATGTTGTAATAACCCATGTGCTCTGTCTATTGGGCCCAGTCTTCCCTACTGGTGTCATAGGGCTTGAGTTTCCTGAAAAGTGACTTTTTCTTACTGAAGAATATTTTTGACTTTCACAGGTTGTTCAGGAGGCAAGCTGTGGGGGTCACTAATAATGTGACATAAACCCAACATCCCGGTTTAGGCACTTGGGTTTATCTTGGATTTATGTCACACGATCAGTAACCGCCACAGCTTGCCTCCTGGACTTGCAGAATCTCACTGGCTGTCCTGTCTGGAGACACTACACATCTCTTTAACCTGTGCTTAATGCTCCCTCCACTCACATTGTCTGTATCTTTAAGACCTGGTTGGCTGTAGAGATTCGCATTCTAATCAGTATTCTGTAACTTGATTTTGTGTCTCTGTATGCCCTGTTTGAGAGCAGATTTCCACTCCATCTGACGAAGGAGCAGGGCTCCGAAAGCTAATGGCATTTGCTACCAAATAAACCTGTTGGACTTTAACCTGGTGTTGTTAAAACTCTTACTGTGTTTACCCCAGTCCAACGCCGGCATAGAACATAGAACAGTACAGCACAGAACAGGCCCTTCGGCCCACGATGTTGTGCTGAGCTTTATCTGAAACCAAGATCAAGCTATCCCACTCCCTATCATCCTGGTGTGCTCCATGTGCCTATCCAATAACCGCTTAAATGTTCCTAAAGTGTCTGACTCCATTATCACTGCAGGCAGTCCATTCCACACCCCAACCACTCTCTGCGTAAAGAACCTACCTCTGATATCCTTCCTATATCTCCCACCACGAACCCTATAGTTATGCCCCCTTGTAATAGCTCCATCCACCCGAGGAAGTAGTCTTTGAACGTTCACTCTATCTATCCCCTTCATCATTTTATAAACCTCTATTAAGTCTCCCCTCAGCCTCCTCCGCTCCAGAGAGAACAGCCCTAGCTACCTCAACCTTTCCTCATAAGACCTACCCTCCAAACCAGGCAGCATCCTGGTAAATCTCCTCTGCACTCTTTCCAGCGATTCCACATCCTTCTGATAGTGAGGTGACCAGAACTGCACACAATATTCCAAATGTGGTCTCACCAAGGTCCTGTACAGTTGCAGCATAACCCCACGGCTCTTAAACTCCAACCCCCTGTTAATAAAAGCTAACACACTATAGGCCTTCTTCACAGCTCTATCCACTTGAGTGGCAACCTTTAGAGATCTGTGGATATGAACCCCAAGATCTCTCTGTTCCTCCACAGTCTTCAGAACCCTACCTTTGACCCTGTAATCCACATTTAAATTAGTCCTACCAAAATGAATCACCTCTCATTTATCAGGGTTAAACTCCATTTGCCATTTTTCAGCCCAGCTTTGCATCCTATCTATGTCTCTTTGCAGCCTACAACAGCCCTCCACCTCATCCACTACTCCACCAATCTTGGTGTCATCAGCAAATTTACTGATCCACCCTTCAGCCCCCTCCTCTAAGTCATTAATAAAAATCACAAAGAGCAGAGGACCAAGCACTGATCCCTGTGGCACTCCGCTAGCAACCTGCCTCCAATCCGAAAATTTTCCATCCACCACCACCCTCTGTCTTCGATCAGACAGCCAGTTACCTATCCAATCGGCCAATTTTCCCTCTATCCCACACTTCCTCACTTTCATCATAAGCCGACCATGGGGGACCTTATCAAACGCCTTACTAAAATCCATGTATATGACATCAACTGCCCTACCTTCATCAACACACTTAGTTACCTCCTCAAAAAATTCTATCAAATTTGTGAGGCACGACTTGCCCTTCACGAATCCGTGCTGACTATCCCGGATTAATCCGCATCTTTCTAAATGATCGTAAATCCCATCTCTAAGGACCTTTTCCATCAATTTACCAACCACCGAAGTAAGACTAACCGGTCTATAATTACCAGGGTCATTTCTATTCCCTTTCTTAAACAGAGGAACAACATTCGCCATTCTCCAGTCTTCTGGCACCATCCCCGTGGACAGCGAGGACCCAAAGATCAAAGCCAAAGGCTCTGCAATCTCATCCCTTGCCTCCCAAAGGTCCCATCTCCACATCATTATACAACCTCACCATAACATTCCAACTCTTATACTCAATACTTTGATTTATAAAGGCCAATGTACCAAAAACACTCTTTATGACCCTATCTACCTGTGACGCCACTTTTAGGGAATTATGTATCTATATTCCCAGATCCCTCTGTTCTACTGCACTCTTCAGTGTCCTACCATTTACCTTGTATGTTCTACCTTGGTTTGTCCTTCCAAAATGCAATACCTCACACTTGTCTGCATTAAATTCCATCTGCCATTTTTCAGCCCATTTGTCTAGCTGGTCCAAATCTCTCTGCAAGCTTTGAAAACCTTCCTCACTGTCCACTACACCTCCAATCTTTGTATCATCAGCAAACTTGCTGATCCAATTTACCACATTATCATCCAGATCATTGATATAGATGACAAACAACAATGGACCCAGCACTGATCCCTGCGGCACACCACTAGTCACAGGCCTCCACTCAGAGAAGCAATCCTCCACTACCACTCCCTGGCTTCTTCCATTGAGCCAATGTCTAATCCAATTTACTATCTCTCCATGTGTACCTAGCGACTGAACCTTCCTAACTAACCTCCCATGCTCTTTGGGAAGGAAGTAGACAAAAGGCGGGTAACTACAGGCCGGTTAGCTTAACGTCCGTAGTTGGGAAGATGCTAGAGTCCATTATTAAAGAGGAAATAACAGAGCACCTGAATAAGAATGGTTCGATCAAGCAGACGCAGCATGGATTCATGAAGGGAAAGTCGTGTTTGATGAATCTACTGGACTTTTATGAAGATGTCACTCGTGCGGTTGACAGAGGGGAACCGGTGGATGTGGTGTTTTTAGATTTCCAGAAGGCGTTCGATAAGGTGCCTCACAAAAGGTTGCTGCAGAAGATTGGGGTACACGGAGATAGGGGTAAGGTGTTGGCGTGGATTGGGGATTGGCTATCTAACAGGAAGCAGAGAGTTGGGATAAATGGGTGCTTTTCTGGTTGGCAGTTGGTGACCAGTGGCGTGCCGCAGGGATCAGTGCTGGGGCCTCAATTGTTTACCATTTACATAGATGATCTGGAGGAGGGGACTGAATCTAGGGTATTCAAGTTTGCTGATGACACGAAGGTGAGTGGGAAAGCGAATTGCGTGGAGGACGCGGAAAGTCTGCAGAGAGATTTGGATAGGCTGAGCGAGTGGGCGAGGATCTGGCAGATGGAATATAACGTTAGCAAATGTGAGGTTATCCACTTTGGAAGAAATAATAGTAAATTGGAATATTATTTAAATGGAGAAAAATTACATCGTGCGACTGTGCAGAGGGACCTGGGGGTCCTTGTGCACGAATCGCAAAGACTCAGTCTGCAGGTGCAGCAGGTGATCAAGAAGGCGAATGGAATGTTGGCCTTTATCGCGAGGGGGATAGAATATAAAAGCAGGGAGGTCTTGCTGCAACTGTACAAGGCCGCAACTGGAGTACTGTGTGCAGTTTTGGTCCCCTTATTTGCGAAAGGATATATTGGCCTTGGAGGGAGTGCAGAGAAGGTTCACCAGGTTAATACCGGAGATGAGGGGTGTAGCTTATGAGGAGAGATTAAACAGATTGGGTCTGTACTCGTTGGAGTTTAGAAGGATGAGGGGTGATCTTATAGAGACATATAAGATAATGAAGGGGCTGGATAGGGTAGAGGTGGAGAGATTCTTTCCACTTAGAAGGGAAACCAGAACTAGAGGGCACAGCCTCAAAATAAGGGGGGGCCGGTTCAGAACAGAGTTGAGGGGGAACTTCTTCTCTCAGAGGGTAGTGAATCTCTGGAATTCTCTGCCCATTGAAGTGGTGGAGGCTTCCTCGTTGAATATGTTTAAACCACGGGTAGATAGTTTTCTGATCGATAAGGGAATTAGGGGATATGGGGAGCAGGCGGGTAAGTGGAACTGATTCGCTTCAGATCAGCCATGATCTTGTTGAATGGCGGGGCAGGCTCGAAGGGCCAGATGGCCTACTCCTGCTCCTATTTCTTATGTTCTTATGCAGGACCTTGTCAAAGGCCTTGCTGAAATCCATGTAGACAACATCCACTGCCTTCCCTTCATCCACTTTCCTGGTAACCTCCTCAAAAAACTCTAATAGATTGGTTAAACATGACCTACCACGCACAAAGCCATGTTGACTCTCCCTAATAAGTCCCTGTCTATCCAAATATTTGTAGATCCTATCTCTTAGTACTCCTTCCAATAATTTACCAACTACTGACGTCAAACTTACCGGCCTATAATTTCCCGCATTACTTTTTGAGCCTTTTTAAACAACGGAACAACATGAGCTATCCTCCAATCATCCGGCACCCACCCGTGGATACCGACATTTTAAATATACCTGCCAGGGCCCCTGCAATTTCAACACTAGTCTCCTTCAAGGTCCGAGGGAATACCCTGTCCGGTCCTGGGGATTTATCTACTCTGATTTGCCTCAAGACAGCAAGCACCTCCTCCCCTTTAATCTGTAAAGGTTCCATGACCCTCCCTACTTGTTTGTCTTATTTCCATAGACTCCATGCCAGTTTCCTTAGTAAATACGGATGCAAAAAACCCATTTAATATCTCCCCCACTTCTTTTGGTTCCATACACAGCCGACCACTCTGATCTTCAAGAGGACCAATTTTATCCCTTACTATCCTTTTGCTCTTAATATACCTGTAGAAGCTCTTAGGATTATCCTTCACCTTGTCTGCCAAAGCAACCTCATGTCTTCTTTTAGCCCTCCTGATTTCTTTCTTAAGTAGTTTCTTGCACTTTTTATACTCCTCAAGCATCTTATTTGCTCCCTGGTGCCTATACATGTCATACATCTCTCTCTTCTTCTTTATCAGAGTTCCAATATCCCTCGAGAACCAAGGTTCCTTATTCTTATTCACTTTGCCTTTAATCCTGACAGGAACATACAAACTCTGCACTCTCAAAATTTCTCCTTTGAAGGCCTCCCACTTACCAATCACATCCTTGCCAGAGAACAGCCTGTCCCAATCCACACTTTTTAGATCCTTTCTCATTTCTTCAAATTTGGCCTTTTTCCAGTTTAGAACCTCAACCCAAGGACCAGATCTATCTTCATCCATGATCAAGTTGAAACTAATGGCGTTATGATCACTGGAACCAAAGTGTTCCCCTACACACACTTCCGTCACTTGTTCCAACTCGTTTCCTAATAGGAGATCTAATATTGTATCCTCTCTAGTTGGTACCTCTATATATTGATTTAGAAAATTTTCCTGAACACATTTTACAAACTCTAACCCGTCTAGACGTATGGGAGTCCCAATCTATATGTGGAAAATTAAAATCCCCTACTATCACAACTTTATGTTTCCTGCAGTTGTCTGCTATCTCTCTGCAGATTTGCTCCTCCAATTCTCGCTGACTATTGGGTGGTCTATAATACAACCCCCATTAATGTGGTCATACCTTTCCTGTTTCTCAGCTCCACCCATATGGCCTCGGTAGACAAGCCCTCTAATCTGTCCTGCCTGAGTACCGCTGTAACATTTACCCTGACTAGCAATGCCACTCCCCCCCCCACCCTTCATCCCTCTGCCTCTATCAGGTCTGAAACATTGGAACCCTGGAACATTGAGCTGCCAGTCCTGCCCCTCCTGTAGCCAAGTTTCACTAATGGCTATAATGTCATAATTCCATGTGTCAATCCACGCCCTCAGCTCGTCTGCCTTCCCCACAATACTCCTGGCATTGAAATAGACACACCTCAGAAGATTATTACCACCACACACAACCTTTCTATTTGTGATTTTGCATGAACTATTAACTTCATTTATTTTCACCCCCGCTCCACTATCTGCTCTGGCACTCTGGTTCCCATCCCCCTGCAAATCTCGTTTAAACCCTCCCCAATAACACTAGCAAACCTCCCTGCAAGTATATTGGTCCCCTTGTAGTTTAGGTGTAACCCGTCTCTCTTGTACAGGTCTCACCTGCCCTAGAAGAGGTCCCAATGATCTAGAAATCTGAAACCGTGCCCCCTACACCAGTTCCTCAGCCACGTGTTCAGATGGAGGAACAAATAATTTTTCTCCTTGTCGCTGATGTAATAATTCAGACAAACGGTAGTTTCCTGTCACCAACATCCTTAACTGTGCATTAACGAGAAGGGTCACACCTGCAGCTTACACAGTCTGCACCTCAGGCCCGGGTAGGGGAACACGTTTTAAAAACCCTGCTGACCGCTTCCCAATCGGTGCACCTCTGCTCGCTCGGTAAGGCAGCTGCTATTCCACGAGGCCCACTGGATGATCTACTGATGATCTCCTGTGGTCTTTGTGGTTGTCACAATAGTAACCAACCCTGTATTGACTGGAATGTGTGAATCTGCTGTCAAATGTTTGAGCAATTAGCTGACAGTGGAATTTGTCAAGAGTTTCTCTCTGGATCCTTGTAGCTTTGCTTTTGTTAGTGACACCATGATTCAGACAATGTGTAGAGAAGAGTGATGCAAACCCTCTTGCTTTTATTTTCTGTTCGGGGGCAGAGACCTGCAGGAAAAGTAAAGACACCTCGAAAGCAAAGAGTCCACCAGGCAGTGCTGAACTGATGGTATGTTCAATATTTCTTTCATCCATTGATAGTGATTGATGTCTGGGAGGGTTGTTTGAAGGAGTAATTTAAATCTCCATAAGTCAAAGACCAACGACATTCTGTTCAAGTGCAGGAATCACTGCATAGGGATCAAGAGCAGGAATCACTGGATGGGGATCGGGAGCAGGAATCACAGGATAGAGATCACGGATCACTGGATAGGAATCAGATACCACTGGATAGGGATCAGGAGCAGATATCACTGGATAAGGATCAGGAGCAGATATCACTGGATAGGGATCAGGAGCAGATATCACTGGATAGGGATCAGGAGCAGGGATTACTGGATAGGGAATGGGAGCAGGAATCACAGGATAGGGATCAGGAGCAGGAATCAGAGGATAGGGATTGGGAGCAGGAATCACAGGATAGAGATCAGGGATCACTGGATAGGGATCAGATACCACTAGATAGGGATCAGGAGCAGATATCACTGGATAGGGATCAGGAGCAGATATGACTGGATAGGGATCAAGGATCACTGGACAGGGATCAGATATCACTGGATAGTGATCAGGAGCAGATATACTGGATAGGGATCAGGAGTAGGGACCACTGGAATGGGAACAGGAGCAGAAGGTAGATGAGGGCAGTGCAGTTGATGTTGTCTACATGGACTTTAGCAAGGCCTTTGACAAGGTACCGCATGATAGGTTGTTGCATACGGTTAAATCTCACGGGATCCAGGGTGAGGTAGCCAAATGGATACAAAATTGGCTCGATGACAGAAGACAGAGGGTGGTTGTAGAGGGTTGCTTTTCAAACTGGAGGCCTGTGACCAGCGGTGTGCCTGAGGGATCGGTGCTGGGTCCACTGTTATTTGTCATTTATATTAATGATTTGGATGAGAATGGAGGAGGCATGATTAGTAAGTTTGCAGATGACACCAAGATTGGTGGCATAGTGGACAGTGAAGAAGGTTATCTCAGATTGCAATGGGATCTTGATTAATTGGGCCAGTGGGCTGACGAATGGCAGATGGAGTTTAATTTAGATAAATGCGAGGTGATGCATTTTGGTAGATTTGAACCAGGGCAGGACTTACTCAGTTAATGGTAGGGCGCTGGGGAGAGTTACAGAACAAAGAGATCTTGGGGTAGAGGCTCATAGCTCCTTGAAAGTTCAATCACAGGGAGACAGAGTGGTGAAGAAGGCATTCGGCACGCTTGGTTTCATCGGTCAGAACATTGAATACAGGAGTTGGGACGTCTTCTTGAAGTTGTACAAGACATTGGTAAGGCCACACATGTATCATTGGATAGGGTCCAGGGAGTAGGGATCACTGGACAGGGATCAGGAGCTGGAATCACCATATAGGGATCAGGAGCAGAAACCACAGGACAAACATCAGGAGCAGGGATCACTGGATAGGGATCAAAAGCACATATCACTGGACAGAGATCAGGAATAGGGATCATTGGATAGGGATCAGGGAGTAAGGATCCATAGATAAGGGTAGGGATCAGGACAAGGATCAGGAGCGGGGATCACTGGACAGGGATCAGGAGCAGGAGTCACTGGCTGTGCTCAGTGTGAGCAGCGACGCTGTGCTCAGTGTGAGCAGTGTCGCTGTGCTCAGTGTGAGCAGTGTCGCTGTGCTCAGTGTGAGCAGTGTCGCTGTGCTCAGTGTGAGCAGTGTCGCTGTGCTCAGTGTGAGCAGTGTCGCTGTGCTCAGTGTGAGCAGTGTCGCTGTGCTCAGTGTGAGCAGCGTCGCTGTGCTCAGTGTGAGCAGTGTCGCTGTGCTCAGTGTGAGCAGCGTCGCTGTGCTCAGTGTGAGCAGTGTCGCTGTGCTCAGTGTGAGCAGCGTCGCTGTGCTCAGTGTGAGCAGCGTCGCTGTGCTCAGTGTGAGCAGCGTCGCTGTGCTCAGTGTGAGCAGCGTCGCTGTGCTCAGTGTGAGCAGCGTCGCTGTGCTCCGTGTGAGCAGCGTCGCTGTGCTCAGTGTGAGCAGCGTCGCTGTGCTCAGTGTGAGCAGTGTCGCTGTGCTCAGTGTGAGCAGCGTCGCTGTGCTCAGTGTGAGCAGCGTCGCTGTGCTCAGTGTGAGCAGCGTCGCTGTGCTCAGTGTGAGCAGTGTCGCTGTGCTCAGTGTGAGCAGTGTCGCTGTGCTCAGTGTGAGCAGTGTCGCTGTGCTCAGGGTGAGCAGTGTCGCTGTGCTCAGTGTGAGCAGTGTCGCTGTGCTCAGTGTGAGCAGTGTCGCTGTGCTCAGTGTGAGCAGTGTCGCTGTGCGCAGTGTGAGCAGTGTCGCTGTGCTCAGTGTGAGCAGCGTCGCTGTGCTCAGTGTGAGCAGCGTCGCTGTGCTCAGTGTGAGCAGTGTCGCTGTGCTCAGTGTGAGCAGTGTCGCTGTGCTCAGTGTGAGCAGCGTCGCTGTGCTCAGTGTGAGCAGTGTCGCTGTGCTCAGTGTGAGCAGTGTCGCTGTGCGCAGTGTGAGCAGTGTCGCTGTGCTCAGTGTGAGCAGCGTCGCTGTGCTCAGTGTGAGCAGCGTCGCTGTGCTCAGTGTGAGCAGTGTCGCTGTGCTCAGTGTGAGCAGTGTCGCTGTGCTCAGTGTGAGCAGCGTCGCTGTGCTCAGTGTGAGCAGTGTCGCTGTGCGCAGTGTGAGCAGCGTCGCTGTGCTCAGTGTGAGCAGCGTCGCTGTGCTCAGTGTGAGCAGCGTCGCAGTGCTCAGTGTGAGCAGCGTCGCTATGCGCAGTGTGAGCAGCGTCGCTGTGCTCAGTGTGAGCAGTGTCGCTGTGCTCAGTGTGAGCAGTGTCGCTGTGCTCAGTGTGAGCAGTGTCGCTGTGCTCAGTGTGAGCAGTGTCGCTGTGCTCAGTGTGAGCAGTGTCGCTGTGCGCAGTGTGAGCAGCGTCGCTGTGCTCAGTGTGAGCAGTGTCGCTGTGCGCAGTGTGAGCAGCGTCGCTGTGCTCAGTGTGAGCAGTGTCGCTGTGCTCAGTGTGAGCAGTGTCGCTGTGCTCAGTGTGAGCAGCGTCGCTGTGCTCAGTGTGAGCAGCGTCGCTGTGCTCAGTGTGAGCAGTGTCGCTGTGCTCAGTGTGAGCAGTGTTGCTGTGCGCAGTGTGAGCAGCGTCGCTGTGCTCAGTGTGAGCAGTGTTGCTGTGCGCAGTGTGAGCAGTGTCGCTGTGCTCAGTGTGAGCAGTGTCGCTGTGCTCAGTGTGAGCAGTGTCGCTGTGCTCAGTGTGAGCAGTGTCGCTGTGCTCAGTGTGCGCAGTGTCTCTGTGCTCAGTGTGAGCAGTGTCGCTGTGCTGAGTGTGAGCAGTGTTGCTGTGCTCAGTGTGAGCAGTGTCGCTGTGCTCAGTGTGAGCAGCGTCGCTGTGCGCAGTGTGAGCAGTGTCTCTGTGCTCAGTGTGAGCAGCGTCGCTGTGCTCAGTGTGAGCAGTGTCGCTGTGCTCAGTGTGAGCAGTGTCGCTGTGCTCAGTGTGAGCAGCGTCGCTGTGCGCAGTGTGAGCAGCGTCTCTGTGCTCAGTGTGAGCAGCGTCGCTGTGCTCAGTGTGAGCAGTGTCGCTGTGCTCAGTGTGAGCAGTGTCGCTGTGCTCAGTGTGAGCAGTGTCGCTGTGCTCAGTGTGAGCAGTGTCGCTGTGCTCAGTGTGAGCAGTGTCGCTGTGCTCAGTGTGAGCAGTGTCGCTGTGCTCAGTGTGAGCAGTGTCGCTGTGCTCAGTGTGAGCAGTGTCGCTGTGCTCAGTGTGCGCAGTGTCTCTGTGCTCAGTGTGAGCAGTGTCGCTGTGCTGAGTGTGAGCAGTGTTGCTGTGCTCAGTGTGAGCAGTGTCGCTGTGCTCAGTGTGAGCAGCGTCGCTGTGCGCAGTGTGAGCAGTGTCTCTGTGCTCAGTGTGAGCAGCGTCGCTGTGCTCAGTGTGAGCAGTGTCGCTGTGCTCAGTGTGAGCAGTGTCGCTGTGCTCAGTGTGAGCAGCGTCGCTGTGCGCAGTGTGAGCAGCGTCTCTGTGCTCAGTGTGAGCAGCGTCGCTGTGCTCAGTGTGAGCAGTGTCGCTGTGCTCAGTGTGAGCAGTGTCGCTGTGCTCAGTGTGAGCAGTGTCGCTGTGCTCAGTGTGAGCAGTGTCGCTGTGCTCAGTGTGAGCAGTGTCGCTGTGCTCAGTGTGAGCAGTGTCGCTGTGCTCAGTGTGAGCAGTGTCGCTGTGCTCAGTGTGAGCAGTGTCGCTGTGCTCAGTGTGAGCAGCGTCGCTGTTGTCAGTGTGAGCAGCGTCGCTGTTGTCAGTGTGAGCAGCGTCGCTGTGCTCAGTGTGAGCAGCGTCGCTGTGCTCAGTGTGAGCAGTGTCGCTGTGCTCAGTGTGAGCAGCGTCGCTGTGCTCAGTGTGAGCAGTGTTGCTGTGCGCAGTGTGAGCAGTGTTGCTGTGCGCAGTGTGAGCAGCGTCGCTGTGCTCAGTGTGAGCAGTGTTGCTGTGCGCAGTGTGAGCAGTGTCGCTGTGCTCAGTGTGAGCAGTGTCGCTGTGCTCAGTGTGAGCAGTGTCGCTGTGCTCAGTGTGAGCAGCGTCGCTGTGCTCAGTGTGAGCAGCGTCGCGGTGCTCCGTGTGAGCTGCGTCGCTGTGCTCCGTGTGAGCAGCGTCGCTGTGCTCAGTGTGAGCAGCGTCGCTGTGCTCAGTGTGAGCAGTGTCGCTGTGCTCAGTGTGAGCAGCGTCGTTGTGCGCAGTGTGAGCAGTGTCGCTGTGCTCAGTGTGAGCAGTGTCGCTGTGCTCAGTGTGAGCAGTGTCGCTGTGCTCAGTGTGAGCAGTGTCGCTGTGCTCAGTGTGAGCAGTGTCGCTGTGCTCAGTGTGAGCAGTGTCGCTGTGCTCAGTGTGAGCAGTGTCGCTGTGCTCAGTGTGAGCAGTGTCGCTGTGCTCAGTGTGAGCAGTGTCGCTGTGCTCAGTGTGAGCAGTGTCGCTGTGCTCAGTGTGAGCAGTGTCGCTGTGCTCAGTGTGAGCAGTGTCGCTGTGCTCAGTGTGAGCAGTGTCGCTGTGCTCAGTGTGAGCAGTGTCGCTGTGCTCAGTGTGAGCAGTGTCGCTGTGCTCAGTGTGAGCAGTGTCGCTGTGCTCAGTGTGAGCAGTGTCGCTGTGCTCAGTGTGAGCAGTGTCGCTGTGCTCAGTGTGAGCAGCGTCGCTGTGCTCAGTGTAAGCAGCGTCGCTGTGCTCAGTGTGAGCAGTGTCGCTGTGCTCAGTGTGAGCAGCGTCGCTGTTGTCAGTGTGAGCAGTGTCGCTGTGCTCAGTGTGAGCAGTGTCGCTGTGCTCAGTGTGAGCAGTGTCTCTGTGCTCAGTGTGAGCAGTGTCGCTGTGCTCAGTGTGAGCAGTGTCGCTGTGCTCAGTGTGAGCAGTGTCGCTGTGCTCAGTGTGAGCAGTGTCGCTGTGCTCAGTGTGAGCCGCGTCGCTGTGCTCAGTGTGAGCCGCGTCGCTGTGCTCAGTGTGAGCCGCGTCGCTGTGCTCAGTGTGAGCAGCGTCGCTGTGCTCAGTGTGAGCAGTGTCGCTGTGCTCAGTGTGAGCAGCGTCGCTGTGCTCAGTGTGAGCAGCGTCGCTGTGCGCAGTGTGAGCAGTGTCGCTGTGCTCAGTGTGAGCAGCGTCGCTGTGCTCAGTGTGAGCAGTGTCGCTGTGCTCAGTGTGAGCAGTGTCGCTGTGCTCAGTGTGAGCAGCGTCGCTGTGCTCAGTGTGAGCAGCGTCGCTGTGCTCAGTGTGCGCAGTGTCGCTGTGCTCAGTGTGCGCAGTGTCGCTGTGCTCAGTGTGAGCAGTGTCGCTGTGCTCAGTGTGAGCAGTGTCGCTGTGCTCAGTGTGAGCAGGGTCGCTGTGCTCAGTGTGAGCAGTGTCGCTGTGCTCAGTGTGAGCAGCGTCGCTGTGCTCAGTGTGAGCAGTGTCTCTGTGCTCAGTGTGAGCAGCGTCGCTGTGCTCAGTGTGAGCAGTGTCGCTGTGCGCAGTGAGCAGTGTCGCTGTGCTCAGTGTGAGCAGCGTCGCTGTGCTCAGTGTGCGCAGTGTCGCTGTGCTCAGTGTGAGCAGTGTCGCTGTGCTCAGTGTGAGCAGTGTCGCTGTGCTCAGTGTGAGCAGTGTCGCTGTGCTCAGTGTGAGCAGTGTCGCTGTGCTCAGTGTGAGCAGTGTCGCTGTGCTCAGTGTGAGCAGTGTCGCTGTGCTCAGTGTGAGCAGTGTCGCTGTGCTCAGTGTGAGCAGTGTCGCTGTGCTCAGTGTGAGCAGTGTCGCTGTGCTCAGTGTGAGCAGCGTCGCTGTTGTCAGTGTGCGCAGCGTCGCTGTTGTCAGTGTGAGCAGCGTCGCTGTGCTCAGTGTGAGCAGCGTCGCTGTGCTCAGTGTGAGCAGTGTCGCTGTGCTCAGTGTGAGCAGCGTCGCTGTGCTCAGTGTGAGCAGTGTTGCTGTGCGCAGTGTGAGCAGTGTTGCTGTGCGCAGTGTGAGCAGCGTCGCTGTGCTCAGTGTGAGCAGTGTTGCTGTGCGCAGTGTGAGCAGTGTCGCTGTGCTCAGTGTGAGCAGTGTCGCTGTGCTCAGTGTGAGCAGTGTCGCTGTGCTCAGTGTGAGCAGCGTCGCTGTGCTCAGTGTGAGCAGCGTCGCTGTGCTCCGTGTGAGCTGCGTCGCTGTGCTCCGTGTGAGCAGCGTCGCTGTGCTCAGTGTGAGCAGCGTCGCTGTGC
Organism: Mustelus asterias; assembly: GCF_964213995.1. Taxonomy (NCBI): domain Eukaryota; kingdom Metazoa; phylum Chordata; class Chondrichthyes; order Carcharhiniformes; family Triakidae; genus Mustelus; species Mustelus asterias. The sequence goes on along the minus strand of NC_135809.1, from coordinate 67,451,488 downwards.
TCAGTGTGAGCAGTGTCGCTGTGCTCAGTGTGAGCAGCGTCGTTGTGCGCAGTGTGAGCAGTGTCGCTGTGCTCAGTGTGAGCAGTGTCGCTGTGCTCAGTGTGAGCAGTGTCGCTGTGCTCAGTGTGAGCAGTGTCGCTGTGCTCAGTGTGAGCAGTGTCGCTGTGCTCAGTGTGAGCAGTGTCGCTGTGCTCAGTGTGAGCAGTGTCGCTGTGCTCAGTGTGAGCAGTGTCGCTGTGCTCAGTGTGAGCAGTGTCGCTGTGCTCAGTGTGAGCAGTGTCGCTGTGCTCAGTGTGAGCAGTGTCGCTGTGCTCAGTGTGAGCAGTGTCGCTGTGCTCAGTGTGAGCAGTGTCGCTGTGCTCAGTGTGAGCAGTGTCGCTGTGCTCAGTGTGAGCAGTGTCGCTGTGCTCAGTGTGAGCAGTGTCGCTGTGCTCAGTGTGAGCAGTGTCGCTGTGCTCAGTGTGAGCAGTGTCGCTGTGCTCAGTGTGAGCAGCGTCGCTGTGCTCAGTGTAAGCAGCGTCGCTGTGCTCAGTGTGAGCAGTGTCGCTGTGCTCAGTGTGAGCAGCGTCGCTGTTGTCAGTGTGAGCAGTGTCGCTGTGCTCAGTGTGAGCAGTGTCGCTGTGCTCAGTGTGAGCAGTGTCTCTGTGCTCAGTGTGAGCAGTGTCGCTGTGCTCAGTGTGAGCAGTGTCGCTGTGCTCAGTGTGAGCAGTGTCGCTGTGCTCAGTGTGAGCAGTGTCGCTGTGCTCAGTGTGAGCCGCGTCGCTGTGCTCAGTGTGAGCCGCGTCGCTGTGCTCAGTGTGAGCAGCGTCGCTGTGCTCAGTGTGAGCAGTGTCGCTGTGCTCAGTGTGAGCAGCGTCGCTGTGCTCAGTGTGAGCAGCGTCGCTGTGCGCAGTGTGAGCAGTGTCGCTGTGCTCAGTGTGAGCAGCGTCGCTGTGCTCAGTGTGAGCAGTGTCGCTGTGCTCAGTGTGAGCAGCGTCGCTGTGCTCAGTGTGAGCAGCGTCGCTGTGCTCAGTGTGCGCAGTGTCGCTGTGCTCAGTGTGCGCAGTGTCGCTGTGCTCAGTGTGAGCAGTGTCGCTGTGCTCAGTGTGAGCAGGGTCGCTGTGCTCAGTGTGAGCAGTGTCGCTGTGCTCAGTGTGAGCAGCGTCGCTGTGCTCAGTGTGAGCAGTGTCTCTGTGCTCAGTGTGAGCAGCGTCGCTGTGCTCAGTGTGAGCAGTGTCGCTGTGCGCAGTGAGCAGTGTCGCTGTGCTCAGTGTGAGCAGCGTCGCTGTGCTCAGTGTGCGCAGTGTCGCTGTGCTCAGTGTGAGCAGTGTCGCTGTGCGCAGTGAGCAGTGTCGCTGTGCTCAGTGTGAGCAGCGTCGCTGTGCTCAGTGTGAGCAGTGTCACTGTGCTCAGTGTGAGCAGTGTCGCTGTGCTCAGTGTGAGCAGTGTCGCTGTGCGCAGTGTGAGCAGCGTCGCTGTGCTCAGTGTGAGCAGCGTCGCTGTGCTCAGTGTGAGCAGCGTCGCTGTGCTCAGTGTGAGCAGCGTCGCTGTGCTCAGTGTGAGCAGTGTCGCTGTGCTCCGTGTGAGCAGCGTCGCTGTGCTCAGTGTGAGCAGCGTCGCTGTGCGCAGTGTGAGCAGTGTCTCTGTGCTCAGTGTGAGCAGCGTCACTGCTCAGTGTGGGCAGTGTGAGCAGCGTCGCTGTGCGCAGTGTGAGCAGCGTCGCTGTGCTCAGTGTGAGCAGCGTCGCTGTGCTCAGTGTGAGCAGTGTCGCTGTGCTCAGTGTGAGCAGCGTCGCTGTGCTCAGTGTAAGCAGCGTCGCTGTGCTCAGTGTGAGCTGTGTCTCTGTGCTCAGTGTGAGCAGCGTCACTGCTCAGTGTGGGCCGTGTCGCTGTGCTCAGTGTGAGCAGTGTCGCTGTGCTCAGTGTGAGCAGTGTCGCTGTGCGCAGTGTGAGCAGCGTCGCTGTGCTCAGTGTGAGCAGCGTCGCTGTCCTCAGTGTGAGCAGCGTCGCGGTGCTCAGTGTGAGCTGTGTCTCTGTGCTCAGTGTGAGCAGCGTCACTGTGCTCAGTGTGAGCAGTGTCGCTGTGCTCAGTGTGTGCAGCGTCGCTGTGCTCAGTGTGAGCAGCGTCGCTGTGCTCAGTGTGAGCAGTGTCGCTGTGCTCAGTGTGAGCAGTGTCGCTGTGCTCAGTGTGAGCAGCGTCACTGTGCTCAGTGTGAGCAGTGTCGCTGTGCTCAGTGTGAGCAGCGTCGCTGTGCTCAGCGTGAGCAGCGTCGCTGTGCTCAGTGTGAGCAGCGTCACTGTGCTCAGTGTGAGCAGTGTCGCTGTGCTCAGTGTGAGCAGCGTCGCTGTGCTCAGTGTGAGCAGCGTCGCTGTGCTCAGTGTGGGCAGTGTCGCTGTGCTCAGTGTGAGCAGCGTCGCTGTGCTCAGTGTGAGCAGTGTCGCTGTGCGCAGTGTGAGCAGTGTCGCTGTGCGCAGTGTGAGCAGCGTCGCTGTGCTCAGTGTGAGCAGCGTCGCTGTGCTCAGAGTGAGCAGCGTCGCTGTGCTCAGTGTGAGCAGCGTCGCTGTGCTCAGTGTGAGCAGCGTCGCTGTTGTCAGTGTGAGCAGCGTCGCTGTGCTCAGTGTGAGCAGCGTCGCTGTGCGCAGTGTGAGCAGTGTCGCTGTGCTCAGTGTGAGCAGTGTCGCTGTGCTCAGTGTGAGCAGTGTCGCTGTGCTCAGTGTGAGCAGTGTCGCTGTGCCCAGTGTGAGCAGTGTCGCTGTGCTCAGTGTGAGCAGTGTCGCTGTGCTCAGTGTGAGCAGTGTCGCTGTGCGCAGTGTGAGCAGTGTCGCTGTGCTCAGTGTGAGCAGTGTCACTGTGCTCAGTGTGAGCAGTGTCGCTGTGCTCAGTGTGAGCAGTGTCGCTGTGCTCAGTGTGAGCAGTGTCGCTGTGCTCAGTGTGAGCAGCGTCGCTGTGCTCAGTGTGAGCAGCGTCGCTGTGCTCAGTGTGAGCAGCGTCGCTGTGCTCAGTGTGAGCAGTGTCGCTGTGCTCAGTGTGAGCAGTGTCGCTGTGCGCAGTGTGAGCAGAGTCGCTGTGCTCAGTGTGAGCAGCGTCGCTGTGCTCAGTGTGAGCAGTGTCGCTGTGCTCAGTGTGAGCAGCGTCGCTGTGCTCCGTGTGAGCAGTGTCGCTGTGCTCAGTGTGAGCAGCGTCGCTGTGCTCAGTGTGAGCAGTGTCGCTGTGCTCAGTGTGAGCAGCGTCGCTGTGCTCAGTGTGAGCAGCATCGCTGTGCTCAGTGTGAGCAGTGTCGATGTGCTCAGTGTGAGCAGCGTCGCTGTGCTCCGTGTGAGCAGCGTCGCTGTGCTCAGTGTGAGCAGTGTCGCTGTGCTCAGTGTGAGCAGCGTCGCTGTGCTCAGTGTGAGCAGTGTCGCTGTGCTCAGTGTGAGCAGCGTCGCTGTGCTCAGTGTGAGCAGCGTCGCTGTGCTCAGTGTGAGCAGTGTCGCTGTGCTCAGTGTGAGCAGCGTCGCTGTGCTCAGTGTGAGCAGCGTCGCTGTGCTCAGTGTGAGCAGCGTCGCTGTGCTCAGTGTGAGCAGCGTCGCTGTGCTCAGTGTGAGCAGCGTCGCTGTGCTCAGTGTGAGCAGCGTCGCTGTGCTCAGTGTGAGCAGCGTCGCTGTGCTCAGTGTGAGCAGTGTCGCTGTGCTCTGTGTGAGCAGTGTCGCTGTGCTCAGTGTGAGCAGCGTCGCTGTGCTCAGTGTGAGCAGCGTCGCTGGGCTCAGTGTGAGCAGTGTCGCTGTGCTCAGTGTGAGCAGTGTCGCTGTGCTCAGTGTGAGCAGTGTCGCTGTGCTCAGTGTGAGCAGTGTCGCTGTGCTCAGTGTGAGCAGTGTCGCTGTGCTCAGTGTGAGCAGTGTCGCTGTGCTCAGTGTGAGCAGTGTCGCTGTGCTCAGTGTGAGCAGTGTCGCTGTGCTCAGTGTGAGCAGTGTCGCTGTGCTCAGTGTGAGCAGTGTCGCTGTGCTCAGTGTGAGCAGTGTCGCTGTGCTCAGTGTGAGCAGTGTCGCTGTGCTCAGTGTGAGCAGTGTCGCTGTGCTCAGTGTGAGCAGCGTCGCTGTGCTCAGTGTGAGCAGCGTCGCTGTGCTCAGTGTGAGCAGCGTCGCTGTGCTCAGTGTGAGCAGCGTCGCTGTGCTCAGTGTGAGCAGCGTCGCTGTGCTCAGTGTGAGCAGCGTCGCTGTGCGCAGTGTGAGCAGTGTCGCTGTGCTCAGTGTGAGCAGCGTCGCTGTGCTCAGTGTGAGCAGTGTCGCTGTGCTCAGTGTGAGCAGCGTCGCTGTGCTCAGTGTGAGCAGCGTCGCTGTGCTCAGTGTGCGCAGTGTCGCTGTGCTCAGTGTGCGCAGTGTCGCTGTGCTCAGTGTGAGCAGTGTCGCTGTGCTCAGTGTGAGCAGGGTCGCTGTGCTCAGTGTGAGCAGTGTCGCTGTGCTCAGTGTGAGCAGCGTCGCTGTGCTCAGTGTGAGCAGTGTCTCTGTGCTCAGTGTGAGCAGCGTCGCTGTGCTCAGTGTGAGCAGTGTCGCTGTGCGCAGTGAGCAGTGTCGCTGTGCTCAGTGTGAGCAGCGTCGCTGTGCTCAGTGTGCGCAGTGTCGCTGTGCTCAGTGTGAGCAGTGTCGCTGTGCGCAGTGAGCAGTGTCGCTGTGCTCAGTGTGAGCAGCGTCGCTGTGCTCAGTGTGAGCAGTGTCACTGTGCTCAGTGTGAGCAGTGTCGCTGTGCTCAGTGTGAGCAGTGTCGCTGTGCGCAGTGTGAGCAGCGTCGCTGTGCTCAGTGTGAGCAGCGTCGCTGTGCTCAGTGTGAGCAGCGTCGCTGTGCTCAGTGTGAGCAGCGTCGCTGTGCTCAGTGTGAGCAGTGTCGCTGTGCTCCGTGTGAGCAGCGTCGCTGTGCTCAGTGTGAGCAGCGTCGCTGTGCGCAGTGTGAGCAGTGTCTCTGTGCTCAGTGTGAGCAGCGTCACTGCTCAGTGTGGGCAGTGTGAGCAGCGTCGCTGTGCGCAGTGTGAGCAGCGTCGCTGTGCTCAGTGTGAGCAGCGTCGCTGTGCTCAGTGTGAGCAGTGTCGCTGTGCTCAGTGTGAGCAGCGTCGCTGTGCTCAGTGTAAGCAGCGTCGCTGTGCTCAGTGTGAGCTGTGTCTCTGTGCTCAGTGTGAGCAGCGTCACTGCTCAGTGTGGGCCGTGTCGCTGTGCTCAGTGTGAGCAGTGTCGCTGTGCTCAGTGTGAGCAGTGTCGCTGTGCGCAGTGTGAGCAGTGTCGCTGTGCGCAGTGTGAGCAGCGTCGCTGTGCTCAGTGTGAGCAGCGTCGCTGTCCTCAGTGTGAGCAGCGTCGCTGTGCTCAGTGTGAGCTGTGTCTCTGTGCTCAGTGTGAGCAGCGTCACTGTGCTCAGTGTGAGCAGTGTCGCTGTGCTCAGTGTGAGCAGCGTCGCTGTGCTCAGTGTGAGCAGCGTCGCTGTGCTCAGTGTGAGCAGTGTCGCTGTGCTCAGTGTGAGCAGTGTCGCTGTGCTCAGTGTGAGCAGCGTCACTGTGCTCAGTGTGAGCAGTGTCGCTGTGCTCAGTGTGAGCAGCGTCGCTGTGCTCAGTGTGAGCAGCGTCGCTGTGCTCAGTGTGAGCAGCGTCACTGTGCTCAGTGTGAGCAGTGTCGCTGTGCTCAGTGTGAGCAGCGTCGCTGTGCTCAGTGTGAGCAGCGTCGCTGTGCTCAGTGTGGGCAGTGTCGCTGTGCTCAGTGTGAGCAGCGTCGCTGTGCTCAGTGTGAGCAGTGTCGCTGTGCGCAGTGTGAGCAGTGTCGCTGTGCGCAGTGTGAGCAGCGTCGCTGTGCTCAGTGTGAGCAGCGTCGCTGTGCTCAGTGTGAGCAGCGTCGCTGTGCTCAGTGTGAGCAGCGTCGCTGTGCTCAGTGTGAGCAGCGTCGCTGTTGTCAGTGTGAGCAGCGTCGCTGTGCTCAGTGTGAGCAGCGTCGCTGTGCGCAGTGTGAGCTGTGTCGCTGTGCTCAGTGTGAGCAGCGTCGCTGTGCGCAGTGTGAGCAGTGTCGCTGTGCTCAGTGTGAGCAGTGTCGCTGTGCTCAGTGTGAGCAGTGTCGCTGTGCTCAGTGTGAGCAGTGTCGCTGTGCTCAGTGTGAGCAGTGTCGCTGTGCTCAGTGTGAGCAGTGTCGCTGTGCTCAGTGTGAGCAGTGTCGCTGTGCTCAGTGTGAGCAGTGTCGCTGTGCTCAGTGTGAGCAGTGTCGCTGTGCGCAGTGTGAGCAGTGTCGCTGTGCTCAGTGTGAGCAGTGTCGCTGTGCTCAGTGTGAGCAGTGTCGCTGTGCTCAGTGTGAGCAGTGTCGCTGTGCTCAGTGTGAGCAGTGTCGCTGTGCTCAGTGTGAGCAGTGTCGCTGTGCTCAGTGTGAGCAGCGTCGCTGTGCTCAGTGTGAGCAGCGTCGCTGTGCTCAGTGTGAGCAGTGTCGCTGTGCTCAGTGTGAGCAGTGTCGCTGTGCGCAGTGTGAGCAGAGTCGCTGTGCTCAGTGTGAGCAGCGTCGCTGTGCTCAGTGTGAGCAGTGTCGCTGTGCTCAGTGTGAGCAGCGTCGCTGTGCTCCGTGTGAGCAGTGTCGCTGTGCTCAGTGTGAGCAGCGTCGCTGTGCTCAGTGTGAGCAGTGTCGCTGTGCTCAGTGTGAGCAGCGTCGCTGTGCTCAGTGTGAGCAGCGTCGCTGTGCTCAGTGTGAGCAGTGTCGATGTGCTCAGTGTGAGCAGCGTCGCTGTGCTCCGTGTGAGCAGCGTCGCTGTGCTCAGTGTGAGCAGTGTCGCTGTGCTCAGTGTGAGCAGCGTCGCTGTGCTCAGTGTGAGCAGTGTCGCTGTGCTCAGTGTGAGCAGCGTCGCTGTGCTCAGTGTGAGCAGCGTCGCTGTGCTCAGTGTGAGCAGTGTCGCTGTGCTCAGTGTGAGCAGCGTCGCTGTGCTCAGTGTGAGCAGCGTCGCTGTGCTCAGTGTGAGCAGCGTCGCTGTGCTCAGTGTGAGCAGCGTCGCTGTGCTCAGTGTGAGCAGCGTCGCTGTGCTCAGTGTGAGCAGCGTCGCTGTGCTCAGTGTGAGCAGTGTCGCTGTGCTCAGTGTGAGCAGTGTCGCTGAGCTCAGTGTGAGCAGCGTCGCTGTGCTCAGTGTGAGCAGCGTCGCTGGGCTCAGTGTGAGCAGTGTCGCTGTGCTCAGTGTGAGCAGTGTCGCTGTGCTCAGTGTGAGCAGTGTCGCTGGGCTCAGTGTGAGCAGTGTCGCTGTGCTCAGTGTGAGCAGTGTCGCTGTGCTCAGTGTGAGCAGCGTCGCTGTGCTCAGTGTGAGCAGCGTCGCTGTGCTCAGTGTGAGCAGCGTCGCTGTGCTCAGTGTGAGCAGTGTCGCTGTGCTCAGTGTGAGCAGCGTCGCTGTGCTCAGTGTGAGCAGCGTCGCTGTGCTCAGTGTGAGCAGCGTCGCTGTGCTCAGTGTGAGCAGTGTCGCTGTGCTCAGTGTGAGCAGCGTCGCTGTGCTCAGTGTGAGCAGCGTCGCTGTGCTCAGTGTGAGCAGCGTCGCTGTGCTCAGTGTGAGCAGCGTCGCTGTGCTCAGTGTGAGCAGCGTCGCTGTGCTCAGTGTGAGCAGCGTCGCTGTGCTCAGTGTGAGCAGCGTCGCTGTGCTCAGTGTGAGCAGCGTCGCTGTGCTCAGTGTGAGCAGCGTCGCTGTGCTCAGTGTGAGCAGCGTCGCTGTGCTCAGTGTGAGCAGCGTCGCTGTGCTCAGTGTGAGCAGCGTCGCTGTGCTCAGTGTGAGCAGCGTCGCTGTGCTCAGTGTGAGCAGTGTCGCTGAGCTCAGTGTGAGCAGCGTCGCTGTGCTCAGTGTGAGCAGCGTCGCTGGGCTCAGTGTGAGCAGTGTCGCTGTGCTCAGTGTGAGCAGTGTCGCTGTGCTCAGTGTGAGCAGTGTCGCTGTGCTCAGTGTGAGCAGTGTCGCTGTGCTCAGTGTGAGCAGTGTCGCTGTGCTCAGTGTGAGCAGTGTCGCTGTGCTCAGTGTGAGCAGTGTCGCTGTGCTCAGTGTGAGCAGTGTCGCTGTGCTCAGTGTGAGCAGTGTCGCTGTGCTCAGTGTGAGCAGCGTCGCTGTGCTCAGTGTGAGCAGCGTCGCTGTGCTCAGTGTGAGCAGCGTCGCTGTGCTCAGTGTGAGCAGTGTCGCTGTGCTCAGTGTGAGCAGTGTCGCTGTGCTCAGTGTGAGCAGCGTCGCTGTGCTCAGTGTGAGCAGTGTCGCTGTGCTCAGTGTGAGCAGCGTCGCTGTGCTCAGTGTGAGCAGCGTCGCTGTGCGCAGTGTGAGCAGTGTCGCTGTGCTCAGTGTGAGCAGCGTCGCTGTGCTCAGTGTGAGCAGCGTCGCTGTGCTCAGTGTGAGCAGTGTCGCTGTGCTCAGTGTGAGCAGTGTCGCTGTGCGCAGTGTGAGCAGAGTCGCTGTGCTCAGTGTGAGCAGCGTCGCTGTGCTCAGTGTGAGCAGTGTCGCTGTGCTCAGTGTGAGCAGCGTCGCTGTGCTCCGTGTGAGCAGTGTCGCTGTGCTCAGTGTGAGCAGCGTCGCTGTGCTCAGTGTGAGCAGTGTCGCTGTGCTCAGTGTGAGCAGCGTCGCTGTGCTCAGTGTGAGCAGCGTCGCTGTGCTCAGTGTGAGCAGTGTCGCTGAGCTCAGTGTGAGCAGCGTCGCTGTGCTCAGTGTGAGCAGCGTCGCTGGGCTCAGTGTGAGCAGTGTCGCTGTGCTCAGTGTGAGCAGTGTCGCTGTGCTCAGTGTGAGCAGTGTCGCTGTGCTCAGTGTGAGCAGTGTCGCTGTGCTCAGTGTGAGCAGTGTCGCTGTGCTCAGTGTGAGCAGTGTCGCTGTGCTCAGTGTGAGCAGTGTCGCTGTGCTCAGTGTGAGCAGTGTCGCTGTGCTCAGTGTGAGCAGTGTCGCTGTGCTCAGTGTGAGCAGCGTCGCTGTGCTCAGTGTGAGCAGCGTCGCTGTGCTCAGTGTGAGCAGCGTCGCTGTGCTCAGTGTGAGCAGTGTCGCTGTGCTCAGTGTGAGCAGTGTCGCTGTGCTCAGTGTGAGCAGCGTCGCTGTGCTCAGTGTGAGCAGTGTCGCTGTGCTCAGTGTGAGCAGCGTCGCTGTGCTCAGTGTGAGCAGCGTCGCTGTGCGCAGTGTGAGCAGTGTCGCTGTGCTCAGTGTGAGCAGCGTCGCTGTGCTCAGTGTGAGCAGCGTCGCTGTGCTCAGTGTGAGCAGTGTCGCTGTGCTCAGTGTGAGCAGTGTCGCTGTGCGCAGTGTGAGCAGAGTCGCTGTGCTCAGTGTGAGCAGCGTCGCTGTGCTCAGTGTGAGCAGTGTCGCTGTGCTCAGTGTGAGCAGCGTCGCTGTGCTCCGTGTGAGCAGTGTCGCTGTGCTCAGTGTGAGCAGCGTCGCTGTGCTCAGTGTGAGCAGTGTCGCTGTGCTCAGTGTGAGCAGCGTCGCTGTGCTCAGTGTGAGCAGCGTCGCTGTGCTCAGTGTGAGCAGTGTCGATGTGCTCAGTGTGAGCAGCGTCGCTGTGCTCAGTGTGAGCAGTGTCGATGTGCTCAGTGTGAGCAGCGTCGCTGTGCTCCGTGTGAGCAGCGTCGCTGTGCTCAGTGTGAGCAGTGTCGCTGTGCTCAGTGTGAGCAGCGTCGCTGTGCTCAGTGTGAGCAGTGTCGCTGTGCTCAGTGTGAGCAGCGTCGCTGTGCTCAGTGTGAGCAGCGTCGCTGTGCTCAGTGTGAGCAGTGTCGCTGTGCTCAGTGTGAGCAGCGTCGCTGTGCTCAGTGTGAGCAGCGTCGCTGTGCTCAGTGTGAGCAGCGTCGCTGTGCTCAGTGTGAGCAGCGTCGCTGTGCTCAGTGTGAGCAGCGTCGCTGTGCTCAGTGTGAGCAGCGTCGCTGTGCTCAGTGTGAGCAGTGTCGCTGTGCTCAGTGTGAGCAGTGTCG